>NC_025996.2:6964901-7135431 GCF_000442705.2 Elaeis guineensis | reverse complement strand
CGCACATATTTTTCTTTCTAGATGGTTTTTTCATCTTGGTTGGGGAAGAAGAATAGGATAGAAAAGAAAAGAATAGAAGAGAAAATTATTATTTTCTCTTGATTGAAAATTATTTTATATAACAATAAAAAAAAGAAAGAGAAATTGAGAGAATACAAATATCTTTAAATGCACAATCTTTTTCTTTTTCAAATCGAATGAAATTGACGAAAAAAAAATTAAGAGTTAGTGAATCTTTTTATAATTTCTATTCTATTTTTTTAATAATAAAAATAAAATTAATATTATCTTTTAATCTTAAAGTTTATTTCAAGCATCCTATCTAAGCCTTCTATCCGATTGAGACTCCCTGAATGAAAAAAAATCAATGAAAATAAAAAAAAATATAAAAAAAATAAAAAATAAAATCTTTCTTGAGTTTGTTGGATTCCTTTCAAAGATATAATAGTCAAAAAGATTATAATATCTCCTTTCATTTCAGTTCTTTTCTGCTTCCAATCAAGAGAAAAAATTACTTTCTTTTTTTTTCTCTTCTTACTATTTTTTTTTCTTCCCTAAACTCCCAACCATGGTGTTATTGTACTGTTATTCCCATTTAACTTTCAGCATGTACTCTTATGGATTAAGTCCTCTAGATTCAATATTTCATCATGCTTCGGATGGATTATGTTGCGGCCAATTGTCTCGTCGTCCGATCGCCGAGAAGCGTGCACCTGCAAAAGGAAGTCCGCACTGATCGGAGGCGGCTCCGGCGGGACCCTCCGACGGTCAAGTCAGAGAGGTGACTGGGCAACAGTGAAATGTAGACAGAGAGCTCTGAGAGAGGGAGAGAGAGAGAGAGGAGCGAGCCTGCGTTTTCGGGAGAGACGGAGCGGATCGATCCTTTGCACTGTTGCCTTCCCCGTTTATATAGTGGAGCACGGTATGGCGCCGTCATTAATGGCGCGGACAAGTGAGGAACTGTCAACTCACTGTGGACTGTCAGAGTCGCCGTGAAAATGTCATGTCGCCGTGTGGCTGTCCAATCACCAGGGTTGACAATGCCTCGGCGGGACAATGCCCCTAGGTAACGCGCCGCATGTCCGTGTCAGAGCTGACAAGGTCTGGCGGCTGTACGGCGATCGGAGGAGTCGGCCGACCCTAGGTCGGTGGCCAGCAGAGTGGCGTCGGGTTCCTCCGTCGGTCGGCGAGTTTCATGTGAGTCGGCCATCAGACCTCTGGGTTCAGTCGGTCGGGATGGATACGCCCGACATATCCCCAGTCGGGATGGACCGTTGAATGGCCGGTGTTAGCCGCTGATGGCATCCGTCAGTCGGTCGCCCCGACCGACGATCGGTCGGTCTGTCGGCAGTCGGAGTCGTCCGTCGAGTCGGTCGGGCCGCAGTCGGTCGGTCGGCCGCCAGTCGGTCGGTCGGCCGTCGGGTCGTCGGGCAGTCGTCGGTTATCCCCCAACAGTTGCCCCCCTCCACTCCTAAGTCGGGTGGTGAGCTGGCCGATGCTTTCATTCGGGTAGCAGTTCCGGACGACTGGGAGTGGATTTGTCGCATGCGTAGATCCGATCCGTACCGCCGGCTGATCGACGTCAGACGCCTCATAATGCCAAGAGATCCGGACGTCTAGTCGGTGTCAGAAGTCACGTCGGCGTCAGGTGTCAGACGTCATGTCTTGTCGTCGTCAGTCGTTACGTCGGTGTCAGAAGATCGGGTGCCGGACGATACGGCATCAGACGATCGGATATTCGGTGCCGATCACGGGAGAGTGGGCCACTGTCAGGCGTCCCATCGGGAACGCGAATCGGCGCGGGCGCATGAATGCGGAGCCGCGCCCCGTGTCCGCGTGTTGAGGGTAGTTGGCCGGCGCCTCCTGCATTTAATGTGGGCGGTGCGGCCGTCCCAGGACGGGGCACGCCGAATCTTCCGCCAACCGGCGGGCGCCACGCGTCGCGCATCTGCGGGTCTTCGGTCGGCGTGGAAGCATCTCGGCCGTCGGTCGGCCCCTATATATATAGGACCTCCCGGACCCATGACCCACACTTGCCATTTGCTGGGGAAACTCTGTCCGGGCGATTTCTCAGTCATCGCGGGCAGAGCTCTCTTGCTTCCGGAGGGATCCATCTGGTTCGTGGTTCCCTCTTCTTCTTCTTCTTCTTCTTCTTCCTCTCTTTCTTCTTTATTCGGTTCCGGCACAATGACCAGGAATCCGACTCAGGAAGCTCGGTCGGGAAACCCGACCGATGACTCCCGATCGGCTCCGGAAGATGAGGCCTCCTCGCTTTCGGGGCCGAATGTCGATCGGCTTCGGGAGCAATATCGCATCCCGGAGCAGTTTCGGCTCTCTGCTCCAGGGGCCGGCGATCGGGTTAACAACCCTCCGCCTGGCGATCTGGCGCTATATGTTGAAGACCTTCGCGCGGGTCTTCGGCTTCCAATTTCGGAGTTCATCCAGAATTTATTAGATTATTACGGACTCTGTCCGACGCAACTGGCGCCGAACTCTGTTCGTTTAAATCATTTCCTTCGCGCTGTTGTGTCAGCTCCTGCCGACCAACCCTCGCGTCTCACTCTTCCGGGCATTCTTTGTGCTCCGACCCCACCCTAAAGCCCGAGGATGGTGGCTCTTCAACCCCCGGAAGGGTCTTGCCTTCATAACTGGTCTTCCATCGTCCATTCATGGGTGAAGAACCAGTTTTTCTTTGTTTCCTCCTCTTCTCCTTGGGGCTTTCCTTTCCACTGGGGTGTGCCCCGAACTGAAGCCAACGACAACAGTCGGGTGGAGGCGGACGACCGGGAGGACTTCCACCGACTGAAAGATATGTCGGTCCCGAAGCAGAAGGAGCTTGTTACCGAACAAGCTCTCTATGATGCCGGCTTGAGTCTGGTCCCCCGAATAGGTATCGCCCGATCCCCCGGCCTTTCTTTTTGTTTGGCTCTTGGTCCGGTCTTTAACATCTTCGTCGGTATTGCAGGGACACCACCAAGGATGCGGCCGACTGACGCTGAGATTCGGCGGTTCGCGGCGAGAAAGAGGCCAGCATCAGGGGCCGGCCCTTCGCGCCCTCCAAAGAAACCAGCTCCAGCTCCACCGACCGTCGAGGCATCGGCGACCGACCAGTCGGAGCCGGTAATAGCCCTCGCGGCTCCGACGGTCCACACTGAGGAGAGGCCGGCCGAGGAGGCGGCCGAGGGAACATCGGCGGCTTCGCCGATGCGGGTGGAGCCGGATGACGTTCGGGAAACCGAACATCATCCGGCGGCGTTCGTTGGCGCAACGGGGGGCGCCGAGTCGAACTCCAGCGTACCCTTACTGCCGGTCCGTCGGTCGGGGCAACTGATCGGGGGAAAGCCCCGATGGAGCCCGCGGAGGAGGATAGGTCGGGGAGCCGCTCAGTGCCTCCCAGCGCATACTACCCCGAGGGTGCGTCGGCATTGGCCGACCACAACCTTGCGAGGAGGTTGTGCCAAGGGATCCTCCTCCCAGCCGACGTAGAGTCGCTGCGATCTCGGCAGGTGACCGAGATGCTGTCTCGGTTCTACCCGACGATGGTTGAGGTAAGCTTCGCATCACTTCCTCTTTCCCTTAGAAAATTTTCCTTGTTATGCGATTCTGACGAAGCTTTTTCCATCGGCAGCTGGTCTTCACAATGTCCGAACTAGAGGTCGGGTATCGAAGGTTCGGCAACGCCCGGGCAGCCTTCAAGGAGAGGTCGGCAGCGGCCGAAGCTGAGAGGGCGATGTTGGCCGACCAACTCCAACAGTCGGCCGATCGGGAGGCCAAGTTAGTTGACGAGGTCTCCCGGCTCGGGTCCGAACTTCGGTCGGCCAAGAAGGAGGCCAGGCACAAGGGTCGGGCCGTGCGTCGTCTTCGGCGTGAACGGGACGGCGCCACCGCCGAACTCCAAGGAGAACGCGAGCAACTTCGGGTCAGCCTGGAGAAGCTCGTCGAAGCCGAAGAGGAGCTGTCGATTGCCCAGTCGACGCCGAAATGGCGAGGTTGAGGCGGAGTCGGCGAGGGAGGATCTCGCCCGCACGGAGGACAAGGCAAGGTCGGCGAAAGAGTCGGCCGATCGGGCGGTGGAAGACTTCGAGCCTCCGACCGATACCGGGAGGAGATGCTCGAGTCGGGCTTCGCCTCATACCGGGTCGGGTTCGAGGACGGTCGGGATGCCGTCCATGCTTGTACCCGGAGCTGGACGTCAGCCACGTCGTCCCGCCGCTAGCCGAAGACGAAGGAGCCGAAGAGGAAGGAACCGAGGAGATGGCCGACCAGCCGTCGGGAGGCGTCATCGTGGCGGAGGAAGCCATCTCGGAGCAGGTGCCGACCAATGTCCCCTCGCCGATCGAAGCCCCTCCTTCAGTCGCCGACCCAGCAGCATTGATGGCCGACACGCCGGTCATCCCCGATCCTCCGTCGGTCGAGGAAATTGACTAAGACGGACGATCGGGTCCTGCCGACTATCACTACTTTTTTATCTTCTGAAAAAGTATATGTAATCGGGCTTCGACCCGACTTTGTAATTTCTTTTAGTAATGAATGAAATTTCTTCCTTTCTGCCTTTGTTTGTAATGCCGACCCTTTTTGCAATGTCGAACGTGAGTCGCTGACTTAGGTAAGTCGCTAACTCACGTAAGTCGGTAGGTCTTCAACAACTTGTGCAGCTTCGAAGGAAGAGTAAGTCCCGACTTTGGGTCGGCTTCTGGTAGTCGAGCTCATTAGTCGGGCGTGTCTCGTTAAGTCGGGAGCCGACCGAACCTGGTAAAGGTTCGGTAGTCGGGCTTCCATAGATGCACTTAGTCGAACCCGTCCGGCGCAGTGTCGGGGAACGATAGTAAGTCGGGTCCCCATGCTCTTGCATCGGGTTCTGTGTCTTCCGACATACGGTAGCAAGCCGAATGTCGTTCAGCCGGCCGTAGGTCGGTCGGCAAGTCGTGGATGCGACTAAGGTCGCGTCGTGCGATAGACGGTGGCAAGCCGAATATCCCTCGACCGGCCGTAGCTTGGTCGAAAATCGCGACGACAGTCGCGTGGGCTTTTAGCCTATCTTTGGTTGGGGCCCGATCAGCATGTCAGTCGATGGCCTGGCCCGAGAGTTCGACCGTAGAAGGAGCACCAGCTCCCGTCATTGTAGATGCATCGTTCCTGGTAAGGGTCGATGTCTCGTCGATTGTCGAAGGAGTGTCGACTCCCGTTATTGTAGATGCATCGGTCCTGGTAAGGGTCCGATGTCTCGTCGATTGTCGAAGGAGTGCGACTCCCGTTATTGTAGATGCATCGATCCTTGTAAGAGTCCGATGCGTCACCGATGATGGGTCGTCGGTTTTAGGTGGATGCTAGGTCCATGTCGATACGTTGGGGCTGAGCGCCGATCATTAGTCGAAGAGTTAGACCCCGAGATTTCAAACTGAATTTGTATTCCGACTACTGAATTACAGAATTCACTGGTAATACAGCTTCAAGTCGTCGGCGTTCCAAGTCCGGGGAATGGACTTCTCCTCAAGGGTCTCCAGTCGATAGGCTCTCGGCCCGAAGGTGTCTGCAACCTTGTAGGGTCCTTCCCAGTTTGGAGCCAACTTCCCTGATCCAAGGGCTTCGAGACCTCCGCCTTCCTCAAGACCAAGTCACCAGGCCTGAAGAGCTTTGGTTTGACCTTGGCATTGTAGTATCGGGCGACCCTCTGTCGGTACGAAGCCATTCGGATTTGAGCCTCGTCCCGTAGTTCGGGGAGGAGGTCCAGGTCGGCCCTCCGACCTCGGAGTTGTCCGGCTCTGTACTGCTCGACCCTTGAAGATGGCAGGCCAATCTCGAGCGGGATCATAGCCTCTGTCCGTAGGCCAAGCTGAACGGCGACTCCCCGGTCGAGATGCGGGGGGTCGTTCGGTAAGCCCACAGAACGGAGCCCAGCTCGTCGACCCAGAGACCTCTGGCTTCGTTCAGTCGGGTCTTGAGTCCGTGGAGCAAGGTTCGGTTGGTCACCTCGACCTCGCCATTGGACTGTGGGTGCCCGACTGAAGTCAATCGGTGCCGGATGTGGAACCTGGCGCAGAAGTCTTTGAAGTCTCGGTTGTCAAATTACCGTCCGTTGTCGGTGATGATGGTGTGCGGCAATCCGAACCTGAAGATGATGGACTTTTGGATGAAGTCCTCCATCTTCCGCTCGGTGATCTGCGCCAAGGGCTCGGTCTCGACCCACTTCGTGAAGTAGTCGATGGCGACGACGATGAACTTCCTCTGGCCCGACGCTGGTGGGAAAGGACCGAGAATGTCGACTCCCCACTGGGTGAAGGGCCACGGAGCGACAATAGGAGCGATTTGGCTGGCCGGTTGGTGTTGAATATTGGCATACTTTTGGCATGGCTCGCACCTCCGGACCAACTCTGTCGCATCTTTCTTCATGGTTGGCCAGTAGTAGCCTTGTCGCAGGACTTTGAAGGCTAGGGACTTGCCCCCCAAGTGGTTCCCGCAAATTCCTTCGTGAACCTCTCGGAGAGCGTAGTCGGCGTCGGTCGGCCCCAAGCACCTAAGCAGGGGAAGGGAGAACGACCTTTTGTAGAGTCGACCATCCATGATGACATATTGCGAGGCCGACCATCGGAGTCGCTTGGCCTCCGCGGGATCTTCGGACTGATCCCGTCTGTCAGGTACCGGACGATCGGGTCCATCCAACTCGGTTCGGATATTAGCTGCTGCACTTCTTCGACCCGATCGATGCTCGACTGCTGGAGGTTTTCGACGAACGTCCGACCCAAAGAGTCGTAGGCCGACGTTGCCAACCTGGAGAGTGCGTCGGCACGGGCGTTCTCTGACCTAGGGATGTGAAAAATTTCGAAATACTCGAGTCGCACCACGAGGTCCCTCACTTTCTGAAGGTACTTGATCATGGTCGGATCTCGCGCCTCGAATTCGCCCTTGACCTGCCCCACGATCAGCTGAGAGTCGGAGAATGCCCGGAGGCTGTCGATGCGCAGCTCCTTCGCCATCCTCAAGCCAGCGAGGAGTGCCTCATATTCGGCTTGATTGTTGGAGGCCTTGAAGTCGAACCGGAGGGCGTATTCGGTGACCACCCCCTCCGAATTCGTGAGCAGGAGCCCGGCCCCGCTTCCCTGAGCGTTTGAGGCTCCGTCGATGTGGAGTACCCAGGTGGAGATCGGGTCTGGCTCAGAGACCGCATCTCGTCCTGGGTCTTCAGCTCCCGACCCTCGGTCGGTCATCGGGCATTCGGCGATGAAGTCGGCCAAGACCTGAGCCTTCAGGGCAGGCCTTGGTCGGTACCGAATGTCGAACTCGCTAAGCTTCATCGCCCACTTGGCCAGTCATCCGGACGTGTCCGGTCGGTGCAAAATTGCCCTCAGGGGCTGGTTGGTGAGCACCACTATGGCATGGGCCTGGAAGTATGGTCGAAGTCGCTGCGCGGAGACGGTCAGGGCGAAAATCATCTTCTCCGTCTCTGAATATCGGGCTTCGGCGCCGTGGAGCACTTTGCTGGTGTAGTAGATGGGCTGATGGGTTCGGCACTCATTTTTCCGAACGAGCACCGAACTGATCGCCTCAGGAGATGTGGCCAAGTAAAGATACAAGGTCTCCCCGGCCTGGGGCTTCACGAGCAGTGACGGGGAAGCCAAGTACTTTTTCAGTCTTCGAAGGCCTGTTCGCACTCATCCAACCAAGAGAAACCGTTCGCCTGACGTAGGGTCTTGAAGAACGGGAGGCACCTTTCAGCTGATCGGAAAATGAATCGGCTAAGAGCGACGATCTTTCCGTTCAGCTGTTGGACCTCCTTCTTGGTGTTCGGATGGCGCATGCCGAGGATCGCCTTTATTTTCTCAGGGTTGGCCTCGATCCCTCTCTGTGAAACGAGGAATCCGAGGAACTTCCCTGAGGCCACCCCGAAAGCACATTTGGTCGGGTTGAGCTTCATTCGGTGTCGTCAAAGGGTGCGAAAGGTCTCCTCGAGATCCTGAATGTGGTCCGGGATCTATGTGCTTTTCACCAGCATGTCGTCTACGTACACTTCCATGTTGCGCCCGATCTGGTCTTTGAAGACCTTATTGACAAGTCGCTGGTAGGTGGCACCGGCATTCTTCAGTCCGAAGGGCATCACCCGATAACAGTAGAGACCCTTGGGAGTCACGAACGCGGTGTGCTCCTCGTCTTCAGGCGCCATTCGGATCTGATTGTACCCGACGAAGGCGTTCATGAAGCTGAGCAGTCGAAATCCGGACGTCGCATCCACCAGCTGGTCGATCTTCGGAAGTGGGAAGCTATCTTTTGGGCAGACTCTGTTGAGGTCGGTATAGTCGATGCAGATCCTCCACTTCCCGTTGGCTTTCTTAACCATGACAACGTTGGCGAGCCAATCGGGATACGTGGATTTCCGAATGAAGCCTGCTTCGAGTAGCTTGTCCACTTCTTCGTCGATGGCCCTCTGCCTCTCTGGGGCGAAGGACCTTTTTTTCTGCCTTACCGGCTTCATCGTCGGGTCGATGTTGAGTCGGTGAGTTATCGTTTCTGGAGGGATGCCCGACATGTCTGCTGCCGACCAAGCAAATATGTCGGCATTGGCCGTCAGCAGCTCCGTCAGTCGGCATCGTTCGGCGTCGGGCAGTTGAGACCCGACCCAAACTTTCCTGTCGGGATTTTCTCCTATCGGGATCGCCTCGAGCTGCTCGGCCGGCGAACCCCGTTCTTCCTCCTCCCGTTGGTCCAGCTTGTCGATCGTCAGAGAGCCTTTCGACTCGTCGCTTTGAGCGGAGATTTGGAAGCATCGTCGGGCGAGCTGTTGATCTCCGTGCATCTCCCCGATTCCATTTTTGGTCGGGAACCGAACAAGGAGATGGTACGTCGAGACGATCGCCTTGAGGGCGTTCAATCCGGGTCGTCCAAGTATGGCGTTGTAGGCCGAAGGAACTCGGACGACCGCGAAAGTGAGGGAGACCGTGCTTTGCCGTGGTTCGATGCTGACCGTCACGGGCAGGGTGATTTCTCCTTCCGTCGTGACGGCGTCTCCGGCAAAGCCGATCAAGGGCACAGGGACCCTCTTGAGTCGGTCAGTTGACAGTCGCATTCGGGAGAAGGTCGAGTAAAACAAAACATTTATCGAACTTCCATTATCAACAAAAATTCATTTTACATCATAATTGGCTATCGTCGCTGACACAACAACAGCGTCGTCGTGGGGAGTTTGGATGTCCCGAACGTCGTCTTCTGTGAAGGTGATTACGTCGTCCGGGCGCGGCCTTTTCGTCGGCTCCCCTCCCGCGGACGTCCCCGGGCCCAGCCGCTTGGAGATCACGTTGATGACTCCGGCCGTCGGCTGGTTGGTCGCCGCCTCTTCAGTCGGCTGGGGCGTCGATCGGCAACCGGTTGGGTCGGCGGACCCTTCCGAAATTTGTCGAGGTACCCCCGACGGATGAGATTTTCAATCTCATCCTTCAACTGGATGCACCGCTCGGTGTCGTGGCCGTGGCTTCGATGGAACCGGCAGTATTTTCGACGGTCGAGGCCTTTTGCCTTCAGAGGTGGAGGCCGTCGCAGGTATTCCTCTCCCTCGATCTCCATCAGGATCTGCACACGGAGAGCGGAGAGAGGAGTGTAGAAATCGTACCTGGGGCGTACCGGCCTCGGAGTCTGTTGCCGGGGTGATTTTTGGATTTGTCGGGGTGGCGAGACCCGACTATTGGTCGGGGGCCTACTTGGTTCGGCGGGCTCCCGACCTTTTCTCCGCTTCTCTTTCGGGCCTCTGGGCTCGGCCAAGCGTCGGTCGGATGCTCCTTCGTCCGCGCGCATATACTTGTATGCGCGCTCCAGTAGCTCGGCATAAGTCCGGGGGAGGGTCTTGTCTAGAGAATAAGTGAATCGGGACGCCCTCAGTCCCCGCTTCATGGCTGAGACGGCCATGTCTTCGTTGAGGTCCCGGACCTCGAGCGTGGCCGCATTGAATCGCACCACGAAGTGTCGGAGCGTCTCGTTTTCCCCCTGCTTGAGGGAGAAAAGGCTGTCCGACGTTCGCGGCGGCTTTCGGCTGGTGCTGAAATGGGCCACGAACGAGTGCTCGAGCTGCCCGAAGGAATGGATACTTCCCGATCGGAGGCCGGAGTACCAAGCCCTGGCAGCTTTGCGGAGTGTGGCGGGGAAGCCGATGCAAAAGAGAGCATCGATCGCCCCTTGGATCGTCATGAGAGCTTTATAGCTCTCTAGGTGGTCGACTGGGTCGGTGGAGCCGTCGTATGGCTCAACGTGCGGCATTTTGAACCGACTGGGAATCGGCTCGTCGAGGACCAGTCGGGAGAGAGGTTGGACGGTCTGGAAGTCGACATCGTTCGAAGACTTCTGGCCGTCCATCTGCAACTGGGCGAGTCGGTGGTCGATTTCTTTGAACCGTCGCTCGTAGTCGTCCGCTCGTCGATGCTGGGAGACCCCAGGAGTGGAGTCTCCGGAGGATTCTGAGAGGGAGGCCGACGGTGTGCGCGGCCGCTTCTCCTTCCTTGCCCGTTCCAACGGGGAGGGAGAGGGCCGCTGGGACCGTCGGTCGTCGCGCCATGGTCGTCCCTCCTCTTCTCCGTGGGAGCGCTGTTGGGGGTGCTCGCATGGAGGCGACAGGGATCGTCGTGGTCGTCGGCGGCTGCTCCTGGAAGGCATCGGTCGGGCCGCCGGCTGCTGCTGGAGGCTCTTGACTGCGTCGGTCAGTACGGTCATTTGCCGTACGATGGCCGCAATCTGGGCCTCCGTGGTCACTGCGGGGTGCGGAGAACTGGGCTCCGCCGCCGGTGGTGGCGGGGAGGCCTCTTCCCGACGGGAAGAGCGCCTCGCCGATCCAGTGATTCTCGATCGTTGAGCTCTTGTCTTTGTCATGCTGTCCCCTACCTGGCGCGCCAATCTGTTGCGGCCAATCGTCTCGTCGCCCGATCGCCGGGGAACGCGCACCTGCAAAAACGAGAAGTCCGCACTGACCGGAGGCGGCTCCGGCGGGGACCCTCCGACGGTCAAGTCAGAGAGGTGACTGGGCAACAGTGAAATATAGACAGAGAGCTCGATCGAGAGAGAGAGAGAGGGAGAGGGAGAGGAGCGAGCCTGCATTTTCGGGAGAGACGGAGCGGATCGATCCCCTTGCACTGTTGCCTTCCCCGATTTATATAGTGGAGCACGGTATGGCGCCGTCATTAATGGCGCGGACAAGTGAGGAACTGTCAACTCACTGTGGACTGTCAGAGTCACCGTGAAAATGTCACGTCGCCGTGGGGGTTGTCAAATCACCAGGGTTGACAATGCCCCTGGCAGGACAATGTCCCTAGATGGCCGAGCCGCATGTCGCTGTCAGAGCTGACAAGGTCTGGCGGCTGTACGGCGATTGGAGGAGTCGGCCGACCATTGGTCGGTGGCCAGCAGAGTGGCGTCGGGTTCCTCCGTCGGTCGGCGAGTTTTATGTGAGTCGGCCATCAGACCTCTGGGTTCAGTCGGTCGGAGAAAGGTGCGCCCGACGTATCCTCAGTCGGTCGTGAGCCGGTAATTAGTCGGTGATGGCATCCGTCAGTCGGTGGCCCCGACCGACGATCGGTCGGTCTGTCGGCCAGTCGGAGTCGTCCGTCGGAGTCGGCCGGGCCGCCAGTCGGTCGGGCCGTTGGTCGGTCGGGCCCTCCGACAGTCGGTCGGTCGGTCGGTGGGTATCCCCCAACACTAGCAAAGGGATTAGCCCTTACCTTCAGAAATTCAGACAAGCATTGACCAAAGTCATCGATCAAACAAATTTGAAGAAAACCGATTATTAAACTCCAAAATTTCATCAATACATGAATTTTCTTTTGGAAATTACGAGCAAAGGGACAAGCCCTTAACTGGGAAGACACGGCCTTACTCGGAATTTTCCTTTTGCCTCCGACCTGGAGACAAAAAGAAAAAGAAAAGGCATTAGAAGCAAGAAATCCATCAGAAAAATACTCTGATTAAACCGTGAAGCAATGCTAGAAAGAAAGCATCAGAAAGAAAACGGACGGACCAGAAATGAGAGAGCACAATGGCTGAAAGACTTACAACGGCCGCGGCGGTACCATCGGAGCGGATCTCGATGCCAAGAATCACAACATCCTCCTGAGCCAAGCTCCGCTCCGGGTCCGAGGATTTCCGAGGGGACCACGCAACAAGCTGCGGGAATAGCAGGGAGGTGCTTGAAAGAAGGCTTCAAAGGGAGGGAGGGAGGAAGAGGTGAAGGGTTGCCGAGGCCCCATGAAGCGGCGAGCGAAAGCCGTAGTTCCAGAAGGTGGAGGAGAGGATTTCAAGTAGGAGAAATTCTTTGTGCAACGTGGACGGTGCAGAACAGCGCGCCTGTGGTGATACGCTCACATGCAAAGCCGGAAGAAAAATTTTTTTTTTTCCAACGCCGTCTCTCGGCTCCATGAGCCAACCATCATAGACGGTACGTACATTTTGCACTGCCCGCGATGCATTAAGAATTTCTCTTTCAAATACTGAAAGCATGGCCCGACCTATGTCCACCGGAGCTGAGATTAAATGGGTCGTATCGGGCATGTTATGACTAGCATTAGGCCTCAGTCCGATACGATCTGAGACCCGGTGGGTGACGAGTCATATCTGGCACAGTTCGTTTCTGATCTAGCATGATCCGTTTCAGTTCATTATGGGAGTGAGGTGCGGGCGCAGCAATCGGAGGAGGATGGAAGAGGTTCTGAGGAGAGTGCAGTTTTGGTGCAAACAAACGTCGGAGCCCGAGAGGATGGGATGAAGGGTGGTGGTCATGCAGAGTCAGAGGCGAATGATGGTGGGGTGGGGCCGCGGTGGATGCCTCGTGAGGAGAGAGAGAGGAGGATGGAGAGGGTTCCCAGAGGGAGGGGGTGGTTTTGACGGGGACAGACGTCGGGCCCCAAAAAAAAGGAGAGGGAGGGTGATGGTCACGTGAAGCTAGAGGCGGACTGTGAGCACAACACGGACGGTGGCGAGTGCGGTGCGGATGATCGTCCCCTCCCGAACCTCCTCTGTCCTTCTCTGACTGTTGTGCTTGCACCCCACACCTGCATCCCACAATCCAAATGGGCCATGCCATGGCACGGCCCGTTTCAAAGGGGCTAGACTGGCACGCGAGCCGTGCTATGCTTGGTCCACGAGTCGTCCCGGTCCAAATCTTTATGGGTCGTGTCGGGTCTGGATCGTGGGTTAAAAAATCTCAACCTAATTCTATCCCTCTTTTATGGGCCGTGCCAGATATGGTACGGCACGATATGACACTATAGCTAATGAGTTGTGCCTAATACGATCTATCTTGTGTTGGATCGGATCGTATCATGGGCGGTTCAGTCCGTTGCCCATTTCTATTTTCAAAAGAGCCAAGTGAGAATCTGGAGAAGCGAGACGCTCTCAGAGAATGAGCCATCCTCGAGATAAACCTGCCTAGGAGGGGTTCGGATTGTATTTTTCACACGGAAGAATGATTCATGTCGTTTTCCTACATCAACCGTTGGATTGCATAATATATGCTTTGAAATTTCTGCAGAAGATTTATTGGACGTAGTTCTGGAAAAAAAGAGAATCAATTTTTTGCATGAAAGACACAATCCGAATCCATCTAGGAGACGGGCCTCACTATATTGAATCAGAGTGCGGCATGGTTAGTGGTGGGCATATCGCGGCCCGTTTCGGTGAATGGCCGATACTGAGACGAACCGATACATTAATGCTAAAATCCGCATCAGCCTTGTTTTCTGAAATTTTTCTTTGTTGGATTTAAATATTTTAAAATGCTTGTTACAAGCCTATCAGCCTCGACTTCCACTCCCTCATCGGGCGGATTGATTTGATCAAACCCTCCACCAACGGGTAGGTACCATTTCAGATTTTTTTTTTTAATGTTCTTTTGTGTTATTATTCTTTTTAATTAAAAAAATATTTTGTAGTATAATCTCCATCATTCTTTGAACATGTCCCAATTAATTACCATAAACCGCTACCATTAATCATGCACTAAAATGTGAGTCAGCCTTGCTCTGCTTTTGGCCCGATCAGTTTACAGTAATTCAAACATTTTTTTTTTTGGGTTAAATTGCAGGAGCAAAACTGAGAATGATAAGTAGGAAAAAAAAATTGAAGCCACATTGCCTATTGTCATGATGCATGATTGTGTAGTCAAGTTGGTTGAGAAGTGAATGATGGCTGCAGAAAATATGAGGATATTAAGAAGCTAAGCATATGAACGGAGCCATTAAGGTCATCGGCTGTCTAGACCCATGCTTTGTTTCTATCGTCTCCTTCAACATATTACACGAAAAATAATAATATAATCAAAATGGATTAGATGAATAAAAAAACATTCGAAATCAATAATGATTGTTAAGAATTTGACTAGAAGAATTGTCAAATATCTTACTTAGAAAATATACTTAAAGCATACATGACTGTTGATCCCTTTTTCAAACAGAAGAGACCAACCAAGGTACTGACTGGACAAATACACGAGCAAGCCACCAATTCAGATCAGAAAGGATACGTAAATAGTGGATCGTATTATTCCGAACCTCTAAGGACTTCCATTGCTAGGATTTTATCCATTCAGAGAAGGGTTGTAGCTAAGAAGCTGCATTACATGGGACGTATAAAAAAATTACCTTAATTGAGAATAAAAAGGATAAAAAATCATGAATTTTGGTGTTCAGATGAGAAGTGCTCCACGGATACTTACAAGTGGGTTTTATTAACTATTGAGCTAGGTATTATTATTTATATTTGATATTTGCCATTGCTAGTTTTATCATAGGCCATTATTACTATGCATGGCAATTATTATTTTTTTCTATCATCCCTATATTTTGGATAGTGCAGTTACCCTTCTCACATTCCAAATATTGGTAGCAACTAGATAGCCGCTCTTCTTGAATTTTGCTTGTTGCGGCCTGTCTCCAATAGATAATTGGCCTAGAGCCGAGTCACTACATGTAATCACTACATGTAACCACTATGCGGTAGAAAATCGGAGAAGAAAGTTTATCCATCATAGAGAAGGCACAACAAAGATGATCGAGGACAAGAATAAGGACTTATAATGTGCATTGATGATGACCTCCATCTGACGCCGAAGCAGCCGGAATTTAGTTGAGCATCGGGCCGTCGATGGTGCGAGATCTGCAAAGAAAGTTTCATCGAAGGTTGTTCCGATAAGGATTCTTCGATGCTCAAGTTAGAGATGTTACTCAATAGAAAAAGAATCAGAGTTTCAGCGTTGGAGCATGCATTGCATATCTAGAGGATCTTTTCTTATCTCTATTTATAGAGAGATCAAGGTCAGGAAGAGAGAAAGAAGATCCATTTCGAGTTTTTTTAACCGTACTAAATAGTACAGACTGTCCTATTGGCTTTGACGATGGACGTGCCTTTCGTTCGGTGCGCAGGTCAGCTACGTGCCTTATCGCACATGAAGTGTAATTAATGACCTTATGGGCATAATTAATGACTTCGTAATTTCTTATCACGATGCATAGCTGGCAGCGCAGGATCTGACCGCTTTTGGGTGACGGGATTTGATATGATCCAATGAGATAGCGTGACAGCTACGCTTGATGTTTAACTGCCCGACCGACGTCCGTGCTCTTGGACTCGATAGTAGACCGAATGAGTCCATTGAACGGTGCTATCCAATCGTCAATTAAATTGTTAGGACACCAGATAGATAGTCAGCTATATATTGAATATCATCAATTGGCTCGTAGGTTATGCGTAGACTGTGTATCGAATCAGATCAATCAAGAACCGACTCGGCTGAGTCTGTTGCTTTTGGTCGGTCATATATCGTCGATCCTAATTGGTCGAAAGCTGATTGGGACGAGATCCATTGATCGAAGTCGGGTTGAATCATAGTAGCTTAGTTTGACGAAGTGCAGCTAGTCTGTCGAGAGATGAGAAAGAAGACTCGCCGGATAAGCGACGAGGATTTATCTCAACACCTCTCATCAAATATTACATATTATTTTTATTATATCTTATATCAAATATATAAGTCCATGCATATTAAAATCTATTATACGGTTATCAAAGCAACGAGATCAGCCTGACGTCACTGGTTGCATATAAGACTGTCCGTTGGAGCCCGGACAGTGACTAAAGATGCTTCATGATATGCATGATTTTTTCGTCCAATTAGATGCATGAGTTTTTTAAAAATGAACTCATAATACTCATTTATGGGAGATAAATTTTAAACATTTGTTTCCATGTACGGGAGGAGCAGTGCCACGGGACTCCCGCACACAAACTTCTCTCAAACTGCAATTGGGAGTTCGTCGGTCGAAGAAGAAAATCTCCAGTTTCTCCACCAAGCGGCGTATCCCTTTCGCGAATGCACACGAAACATTGTCCGCGGAAGAAACGTATACAACGTCCACGGGCCCTACCGGACGCTTTACATGCATTTGTTTCTTTTCCTGGTTCGTTGAACGGGAGACGCAGCGTCCGTCGAACCCTTTCCATCACTTAAAATTGTGTTACTGCGGACAGTCCCATCTAATATTGGTTATTTCGAAACCAAGTGAATCGAGGAGGAGCTGCCGTAGATGGAGTTCTGCGGTATGCTGCTGCTATGGATTTCGGTGACCTTCCCCTTCCTCTGCCTCCTCGCACTAGTAGCAGGACACAGATCCCACTCCCAAACCCTGCTCCCACCCGGACCCAGGCCGCTCCCCGTTGTGGGGAGCCTATTCCAGCTCGGCAACAAGCCCCATCAATCGTTGGCCCAGCTCGCAAAGACATATGGTCCCTAATGACCCTCCGCCTGGGCCAAGTAACCACCGTAGTCGTATCCTCCCCGGAGATTGCTAGAGAAGTGCTTCAGAAGAAGGACGTGGCCTTCTCCTGCCGTTCGATTCCAGATGCGGTCCGTGCCCTCGGCCATGCCGAAGTCTCCCTCCCATGGCTGCCACCAGCCAAGCAGTGGCGGAGCCTCCGCAGGATTTGCAACACAGAGCTTTTCACTTCCCAAACGCTGGACGCCCACCAGTACCTCCGGCGCCAAAAAGTACAAGAATTGCTATCTTATATATCCGACCGTTCCCTGAAGGGTTTGCCCGTGGATATCGGGCGAGTGGTGTTCACAACTTCGCTCAATCTGCTGTCTCGCACTATTTTCTCTGTTGACCTCGTCGATCTACACTCGGAGTCCTCCCAAGAATTCAAGCAAGTGGTGCTGGAGATAATGAAGGAAGCCGGGGGCTCTAACCTCTCGGATTTCTTCCCACGGCTCGCCCCAATAGACCTGCAAGGCAGGCGGCGCCGCTTGACGGCACTTTTCGAGAAACTGCAAGATATCCTAGACGAACAAATCAACCGACGACTGCAGAGCAAAGAAGAACAACAAGCAAGCAAGGACTTCCTGGAGGTACTCCTCCATCGCCAAGTGCAGCAAGATAACTTCAAGATGGACCGACAAGTCATGAAATCTTTGTTCATGGTAACCACGTTTAAGTTGATTCTTTATTTGTGTCAAACTTTTACTTCTTTCAATATGAAGAGCTTTTCTTGTGCTAGGACCTATTTGCTGCCGGTACCGACACTAGCTCGAGCACGGTGGAATGGGCGATGGCGGAGGTGCTGAGAAACCCAAGGTGCATGGCGAAGGCCCGCGACGAGGTTGAGAGAGTGATTGGCAGGGAGAAGGAGGTGGAAGAGTCGGACATTGGCCGGCTCCCCTACCTCCAAGCCGTGGTCAAGGAGACCTTTCGACTACACCCGCCGGTGCCATTCCTACTGCCCCGGAAGGCAGAATCAACGGTGGAGTTGGATGGGTACACCGTGCCGGAGGGCACGCGTGTCCTGGTGAACGTGTGGGCCTTTGGCCGGGACGGGGAGGCGTGGCCGGAACCAAATGAGTTCAAACCCGAGAGGTTCTTGGAGAGGGAGGTGGACTTCCGGGGCCGAGACATGGAGCTGATTCCGTTCGGCGCAGGGTGTCGGATTTGCCCAGGATTGCCGCTGGCTTTCCGGATGGTGCATTTGATGCTGGCTTCGTTGCTCCAAAAATTTGAATGGAAACTGCCCGATGGGATGGGTTCGAGGGACGTGGACATGACGGAGAGCTTTGGGGTCACCTTGGCCAAGGCTGTCCCTCTCCGGGCCATTGCAGTTTCCATCGGCTGAACCAGGGCAATCTAAGAATTGAACCAGTTCAGAGTATGGTCATTACCTAAAGAGACTTCTTCTGAGGTCGACTAAACCCACCAAAAGTGTGCTGTAAGAACAATGTCCACCAAAACATGCATTATAATAGTTTTAAACTACTATCCGTTTTTATTGTACCTTTTGCTCCAAACTTATTTATTCCTTGATCTTGTTATTAATTATTCGAATTGTTCTCAAGTAAAACAACCAAGTGAGAATTAGTCATTAATTTAAGAATTTTTTCCCATTATTCTCAAATTAATGGATGACAAGGAACATAAATAAGAGCAGAATTACACATGCCGCAGAGGTGCCAAACCTGATATTTTAGGGTTAACTTATTTGGTTAAATAATGGCCATTAGATTGCTACTTTTCTATTATAAAAAAACCTTTATATAGTACTAATAAAATGCTGCTGTATTTTTTGAGTAGGACAGCAAAAGGCCTAGCTGAGATTGAGGTAAATGCGAGATCCAAATGCTGGTCATTGACATCCAAAATAATAGCTCTATCAGTTGTAATAGTTGGCACCCTCAATACTACTAACAAAATTTATTTGATCTCTTTATTATTTATAGATAATTTTTATATATTAATACAGAAAGTAAAACCATTATATAAGAAAATTTCCAAGTAGGGAACGTTAATTTGCTGTTATTACATGTTTTTCATTACTTAAGCTAAGAGTAGTTGTAATAACACATTATTTCAAGAAAAACCCTAGCAACAATTGGACTAGACTGAAAAATGGCTATTAGTTCTAGCGCAACGATTAGGGGGCAGTTATCAACGCTTGGGGTTTTACACAAGAGCACAAAAGTTAGGCCCAGTCTGGTTCCATATGAAAGATGTAAAACAAGCAAGTTCCAACAGTCAAATCGCCTCAAAATGGCCCAAACCTTCGGTGCCATTTGTTAAGATATTTTAGTCATATTAGTTAGGATAAGAAAATAATTCTATATGGACTCACAATTTAAGTTCGTATGCAATTTGGAGCAAAGCCTGATGAATTTCTTATGCACAGAAACCTAGAAGGAGAATGATCCAGCATCAAAAAGGAAATAATAAGCACAAAAAGCTAATTGATATCACATAATCAATCTTAATATATTGTCAGGATATTAAAGAAAAAAAAACGAAGAGATAAAAACAATAATAAGTGATTCTGCAAGTGCATTTGTCCATCACTTCAAATTTAAACTAAAAATTTTGCACGTGTATGATTCCAAAATTGTGATAGAGACGTGTAAGGCGTGAATCTAGGCCACCTTCCATCCAAATGTATTGGTAGATATTGATTGGTGGGTCTATCTCCAGGCCTGGTCATGAATTCTACTTCAGTTCTTGTCGCACGTCATCTTTGTAGATGGGCTGGCTCACCATAGACCTCTCATCGAGAACTTTTTATCCTTGAGGATAAGCCATTCTGTTACAACGGTGACCATACATTGTGCGAGAGATGTATGTGGGGTCAAATGTAAACAACCAGCTCACATGGGACAAGTCCGTGGGCCCAATTTTGTGCTGCTTTTGCTAGCTTATTAAATGATGCGCATCCTAAATGATAACGATATATTTCTACCATCTCGGTTTTGTGGCTTTTTTTTTTTTGGTAATACAAGGGTTTCAGGGAACAAAGAAAGATAAAAAGAAAGCCCAAAATACATCTAAGCCCAACCCCATCAGGGATTGCAGCCCTTTGCATCAGGGTCAGGAAAAAAGAAACCAAGATCCAGGCAAAGCACAAAAATATCTACTGAGAAACAGATCAAGCAGAGCAAACTCCCAGCGCTGCGTTCCAAAAGAAGAAATGCTCCCAAAGTAAACCATCTGCATAGGAGTTTAAAATGCTTTGTCTGCCAGCAGGAAAAATAATGGTGGTATTCCTGGTTTTGCCTCAGGTCACTATACCAATGCTGGGAAGAAGCATTAAAGCATAGCATATATCCACAAGTATGCTTGTGCTGGCGATCAGATGGCATCTCCATGAAAATAACGATGTTAAGGTCTGAAAGATATTATGTAGAGGATCATAAAACACCCCATACAGCACAGATGTAAAGGAAGAGGAGGCAATATAAAAAACCAAGAATGTCAATGAAAGGTCATGCATCTCCTTGACTTTTTCGCCAACAAAATCTCAATCAGTTCTGCATGAGTATATAGTTTGAGAAGCATAGTGGGTATGTTGCAAATTAAAAAAGTTGAAAGCAATGGTGAAAAAAGTGAACTCAGTGCTGAGCCATTCCTCATAACAGAGTTGCTGGGTTATAGGGACAAGGAAAGCATTCCAAAGGATCTGGGCACCAGCTCCATCACTGTTCACTAGAAGAGTCCGGCAGAATTCACCAAGTATAACAGTAGTCTCAGTGCTTAGCCGATCAACATCATAGCAGAATTGCTCAGTTGTAAGAATGGGAAAAACATTCAATAGGATCTGGGCCACAGCATCATCATGGTTCACAAAAAGGGTCCAGTGAAGTATAGAAGCAATAAGATGGACAGAATAGGCATCCTGTAATTTGAAAGTATTGAAATCAGCTTTTAAAACAGTAAGCTTAGCACCGTGCCATTTAGCCTCATTGCAATGATGTTTGGCTAAAATGATAGATATAGCACTCCAAAGGATCTGGGCATCAGCTCCATCATTGCTCACACGGAGATTCCGGTCCATCAACAGCCACGCTTGCTGATATAAAACCAAGCTTGCATTTGGGCTTAAAATTGCAGTGTATTCTATATGCAGGAAAGGATATTCATTAGATTGGAAAAGCTTGGAGATAACCACAATATGGTGAGAGAGATACTCAGATATAATATGGAGACAAGCAAAGCATAAGAATGAAAGAACCATAGTCCCCAAAGAATTCGGCATAATGCCTTGAGATGTAGAACCTTTATAAGCTTTGATGCCGGGGTGCAAAAGGCTGCATAGACAGCCAATTGAAGGATAGGCTAAGATGGTAATCAAGATGAACAACAAACTGTAAACATAAAAAAGATGCCAGAAGCCACATGGCGTTGCATGCATGTCACTTGAGAATCGCACAGATGCAGTCATCTTTTACGGATAAATTGTGTGCCAGATACATCAGCTGACAAAATGACATAGAGAAGGGAAGGGAATTGATCACCTGGAGATAAAATGAAATCCCCCCTCAGAGCATAGTTGGCTAGGAGATCAGCCACCTGGTTGGCTTCTCTGAAGACATGCGATGCTTGAAATGAGGTGCATGCAGCTTGCTTTCCAAGTGAGGATGTCACGAAACAAAGTGGATCTATAGTGTCTGCAATGAGGATTATTGATCCACTTGATAACAAGGGCAGAGTCTCTCTCTAGCCAAATTCTTGGAACATTAAACACTGATACAGCATAGTAAAGGGTAAGCCAGGCAGCAGTGAGCTCTGCAAAAGGCACAGAGGAGTGAGGAAGTAACTTACCATCAGCAATCAGAATAGCTCCTGTGTGGTCCCTTATTAGAAACCCAGCTGGTGCTTCAGTTTCATGGACTGCTGCATCAAAATTTAGTTTGATGACTCCAAAAGGGGGGGACACCAAGCAACAATGGGGCTAGAGGTGAGATGAAATGGTGGATTAAAGGTATCCCCATGCCTTGACAGAGAGTCGTTATGCATGTGAAGATGAGTAGCACATGAGTCATGTTGGGATATACCGACCGACCCCTTTTACCCCGACTCATCCTCGGATCTGTCCGACCGCACTGACCGACGACTGTCAATAGTAGCTACCGACATTACCCGACTGAAGGAGTCTCGGCCGGGCGGATCCATTCTGTTCCCGGTCAGCCGAGCGGCGGAGCCTGAAATACCGACTCACTGTCGGGGAGAGGGGGTGGCAGCCGATATCCGACTCCCGCAATGCGCCAGACCAGCCGACGGTATCCCCGGGTCATCACCTGACGTCCCGCAGCCGAATACCGATGTATAGTCGGTCAGCTCCCCCAAACACCGTACAATTGCTATGGGCTGCTGTCCTGACAAGGACGTGCGGCGTGACCGCCTTGGGGGCATCATCCTGCCAAGAACATAGGTCAACCCTAGTGATTTGACAGCCCACGGCGACTTGACAGTCCGCGGCGACTCTGACAGCCTCCGGCGATTTGACAACTCCCTAGTTGTCTGCGCCATTAATGGCAGGACCATGCCGCGCTCTACTATAAAATGGGGAAGGCAACAGTGTTGGTAAGGCGAAGCTCCCTAAGCTCCTGAGCTCTCTCCCTCTCTCTCCTTAGCTTTCTCTCGCTGAGCCCTTGATTTTCCACTGTTGTCTAGTCTCCTCTCTGACTTGACCGTCAGAGGGTCCCCGCCGGAGGCATCTCTGGTCAGTGTGGATTTCTTTCTTGCAGGTGCACGACACCGACGATCGGACGACAGGGGGATTGGTCGCAACAGATTTGGCGCGTCAGGAAGGGGGTTAAAATCGACAGAGGTAGGATAGCAAGCTCCCTAAAGTTTCAGAGACCTTTCGAAATGACGAAAATCAGAGCTCAGCGATCGAGAGCTATCGGGTCGGCGAGGTGCTCTTCCCGTCGAGAAGAGCCCTCTCCTTCACCCTCCATGGCGGAGCCCAACTCTCCGCACCCGACGGTGACCATGGAAGCACAGATCGCGGCGATCATGCGGCAAATGACCGTTCTGACGGATGCGGTCAAAAATCTCCAGCAGCAAAACAACCGGTAGCGCATCCCATGCCGTCCAGAAGCAGCCACCGATGCCTGTGTCCACTTCCTTCTCCTCCTCAAGAGCAGCCGTCTCACCACTCCTACTGAGAAGAGGGGAGGCGGCCACAGCATGGCGCCCGTCGGTCTCGACGTCCCTCTCCTTCGTAGTTGGAGCGGGCGAGGAGGGAGAAGCGGCGGTGGACGCCATCTGCCTCACTCTCAAATTCATCGGGAGGATCGACTCCTGAAGTTTCTCAACGCCGACTGTTAAACGACTACGAGCGCAAGTTTGAAGAAATTGATCGTCGGCTTGCCCAGCTCCAGGTGGATGGACAGAAGTCGTCGAACGACGTCAACTTTCGGACCATCCAACCTCTCTCTCGATTCATCCTCGATGAACCGATCCCTAGTCGATTCAAGATGCCTCACGTGGAGCCTTACGACGGCTCCACCGATCCAATTGACCATCTGGAGAGCTACAAAGCTCTCATGACAATCCAAGGGGCAACCGATGCCCTCCTTTGCATCGGCTTCCCCGCCACACTCCGCAAGGCTGCCAGAGCCTGGTACTCCGGTCTCCACTCGAAAAGTATCTACTCCTTCAGGCAGCTCGAACATTCTTTCGTGGCCCATTTCAGCACCAGCCGGAAGCCGCCGCGAACCTCAGACAGTCTCTTCTCCCTCAAGCAGGGAGAAAATGAGACTCTACGATATTTTGTGGCCCGATTCAATGCGGCCACGCTTGAGGTCCGGGACCTCAACGAAGATATGGCTATTTCGGCCATGAAGAGGGGACTAAGGGGGTCTCGCTTCACATACTCCCTGAACAAGACCCTCCCCCGGACGTATGCCGAATTGCTGGAGCGCGCGTACAAATATATGCGCATGGACGAAGGAGCTTCCGACCGGTGCCTGACCGAGAGCATGGGACAAAAGGAGAAGCGCAAGAAGGGTTGGGCTCCTGCTGAACCCAGCAGGCCCCCAACCGACAAATAGGTATCACCCCGACGGCGGAGCTCGAGATCACCCCGACGGCGAAGTCCGAAGCCGGTGCATCGCAGGTATGACTCCTACACTCCCCTCTCTGCTCCTCGTGCGCAGATCTTGATGGAGATTGAGGGAGTGAAATATCTGCGACGGCCTCCGCCTCTGAAGGCAAAAGGCCTCGATCGGAGAAGGTACTGTCGGTTCCATCGGAGCCGCGGTCATACCATCGAGCAATGCATCCAACTCAAGGATGAGATAGAGGACCTCATCCGACGAGGCTATCTCGAAAAGTTCCGAAGGGACCCGCCGACTCGGCCCCTTCCCAACCGACAACCCCAACCGACTGAAGAGGCAGCAAATAATCAACCTACTGCTGGAGTCATCAACATGATCGCCAGACGACTGGATCGAGGAATGACTACTGAAGGAGAGTCGACGAAGAGGCCGTGCTAGGACGATGTAATCATCTTTACAGATGAGGACACTCGGGGAATCCAAACTCCCCATGATGACGCCGTTGTTGTCTCGGCAACAATAGCGAACTATGATATAAAAAAGATTCTTGTAGATAATGGAAGCTCCACTAATGTTTTGTTTTACTCGATCTTTTTCCGAATGCGACTGTCGACCGACCGATTCAGAAGAGTCTCTACGCCCCTAGTGGGTTTCGCCGGAGAAGTCGTCACAGTGGAAGGTGAAATTACTCTTTCCGTGACAGTTGGGACCGAACCACGATAAAGCACCATCCATATGACATTCATGATCATTCGAGTACCATCGGCCTACAACGCCATACTTGGAAGAATCGGACTAAATGCCCTTAGAGCGATAGTCTCGACGTACCACATGCTGGTTCGGTTCTCGATCAAAAATAGAGCCGGGAAGATGCACGGGGATCAACAACTCGCTCGGCGGTGCTTCTAAATTTCTACTCAAAGCACTGAGTCGAAGGACTCCCTGATGGTCGACAAGCTGGACCAATGGGAAGAGGAGGAGCGGGGTGAACCGGTTGAACAGCTAATCTCCATCCCAATGACAAGGAACCCTGAGCAGGTCGTCTGGGTCGGGTTGCAGTTGACCGACCCGAAGCGGCGGCAGCTGATAGAACTGTTGGAGGATAACGCCGACGTATTCATTTAGTCGGCAGAAGATATGTCCGGCATACCTTCGGAGACGATGACTCACCGACTTAACATCGCCCCTGGCGCGAAGCCGGTGAGACAGAAGAAATGGGCATTCGCCTCCGAAAGGCAGAGGGCCATCGACGAGGAAGTGGACAAGCTGCTCGAGGCAGGCTTCATCAGAGAAACCACATATCCTGACTGGCTCGCAAACGTCGTCATGGTGAAGAAAGTCAATGGGAAGTGGAGGATCTGCATCGACTTATACCGACTTGAACTGGGCCTGTCCGAAGGACAGCTTTTCGCTGTCGAAGATCAACCAGCTGATGGATGCGACGTCCGGTTATCGACTGCTCAGCTTCATAGATGCCTTCGTCGGATATAATCAAATCCGAATGACGCCCGAGGACGAGGAGCATACGGCCTTCGTGACCGTCAAGGGCCTTTACTGTTACAAAGTGATGCCCTTTGGCCTAAAGAACGCCGGAGCTACCTACCAACGCCTCGTCAATAAGATCTTCAAGAATCAGATCGGGCGCAATATGGAGGTCTACGTGGACGACATGCTGGTGAAGAACGCACAGGCTTCAGACCATGTCCAAGACTTGGAAGAAACCTTCCGCACCCTTCGGCAACATCGGATGAAGTTAAATCCGACCAAGTGTGCCTTCGGGGTAGCTTCAAAAAAGTTTCTTGGGTTCCTCATTTCTCAACATGGAATCGAGGCTAACCCCGAGAAGATAAAGGCGATTATGGACATGCGGCACCCGAACAGCAAAAAGGAAGTGCAGCAGCTCAATGGGAAGGTCATCGCACTCAGTCGATTCATCTCTCGGTCGACTGAGAGGTGCCTCCCATTCTTCAAAATCTTAAGGCAGACGAAAGACTTCTCATGGTCAGATGAGTGCCGGCAAGCCTTTGAAGATCTGAAGAAGTACCTGACTTCCCCGCCCCTGCTTGTGAAGCCAGAAGTCGGAGAAATATTGTACCTCTATCTGGCCACCGTCCCAGAGGCAGTCAGTTCGGTACTCGTCCGGGAGAATGAGAGCCGAATTCACCAGCCCATATACTACACCAGCAAGGTGCTCCATAGGGCCGAAACTCGATACTCAAGGGCAGAAAAGATGATATTTGCTCTGGTCATATCCACGCAATGACTCCGTCCGTATTTCCAAGCACACGCCATCGTGATCCTGACCGACCAGCCCCTGAGGGCGATCCTCCATCGCCCCAACACATCAGGACGACTGACGAAATGGGCGGTGAAGTTGAGCGAGTTCGACATCCAGTACCGACCGCGTCCTGCTTTGAAAGCCCAAGTCCTGACCGACTTTGTTGCGGAATGCCCGACAGTCGACCAAACATCGAAAGTCGGGAGCTCCAAAGAAGTTGCGACCTCCGAATGTGACCTCGAGTCAACCTGGGTGTTACACATAGATGGAGCTTCCAATGCCCAAGGGAGCGGCGTCGGGTTCCTGCTCACCAACTCGGAGTACGCCCTCCGATTCAACTTCAAAGCTTCCAATAATCAAGCCGAGTATGAAGCGCTCCTCGCCGGCTTGAGCATGGTGCAGGAGCTCGGGATCTACAGCCTCAGAGTCTTCTTCGACTCTCAGCTGATCGTGGGACAAGTCAAAGGTGAATTCGAGGTGCGGGACCCGACCATGGCCAAATATTTTTAGAAGGTGAGAGATCTCGTGGCACACCTCAAGTATTTCGAGATCTCCCACATTCTCAGGTCGAAAAATACTCGGACCGATGCACTCTCCAAGCTTGCAACATCTGCCTACGGCACTTTGGGTCGGACATTTATGGAGAGCCTCGAGCAACCGAGTATCAACAGGGCTGAGGAGGTACTACAACTGACGATCAGGCCAAGCTGGATGGACCTGATCGTTCAGTATCTGACCAACGAAACCAGCCCCGAAAACCCTACGAAAGCCAGGCGACTCCGATGGACGGCCTCCCAATATGTCATGATGGACGGACAACTCTACAAAAGGTCGTTCTCCCTTCCCTTGCTACGGTGCTTGGGACCGACGGATGCCGACTACGCACTCAGGGAGGTGCACGAAGGGATCTGCGGGAGTCACATGAGGGGTAAATCCTTGGCCTACAAAGTCCTACGACAAGGTTACTACTGGCCCACCATGAAGAAAGATGCGGCTGACCTGGTTCGGAGGTGCGACCCGTGTCAGAGGTATGCTAACTTACAACACCGGCCCGTCAGCCAACTGACCGCCCTCGTCGCCCCTTGGCCCTTGGCCCAATGGGGGATTGACATACTCGGTCCTTTCCCCCCGACGTCTGGTCAGAAAAAATTTATAGTTGTCGCCATCGATTATTTCACCAAGTGGGTGGAGGCCGAACCCCTGGCGGAAATCATCGAGTGCAAGATGGAAGACTTTGTTCAAAGAGCCATCATCTTTAGGTTCGGGCTACCGCACACCATCATCACCGACAATGGCCGACAATTCGACAACAATGATTTCAGAGAGTTTTGCGCAAGATTCTATATCACGCACAGGCTGACCTCGGTCGGCCATCCACAGTCCAACGGAGAAGTCGAGGTGACCAATCGAACCATTCTGCATGGGTTGAAGATCCGACTGAACGAAGCCAAAGGTCTCTGGGTCGAAGAGTTGCACTCGATCGTGTGGGCATACCGAACGACACCCTAGGTCCCGATCGGAGAATCTCCTTTCAGCCTGGCTTATAGGACAGAAGCAATGATCCCATTAGAAATCGGGCTACCATCGATTAGGGTTGAGCAATACTGTGAACTGGGCAACTTCGAGTGTCGGAGGGCCGACTTGGACCTCCTACCCGAGCTTCGACGTGAGGCTCAACTCCGCATGGCTTCCTACCGACAAAGAGTGACCCGATACTACAATGCTAAAGTTCGACCGAAATCTTTCAGATCCAGAGATCTAATTTTGAGGAAGGCGGAAATCTTGAAGCCTCAGGATCAAGAAAAACTATCCCTAAACTGGGAAGGACCCTACAAGATTGCGGATGCCTATAGGCCGGGCGCCTACCGACTTGAAACCCTGGAAGGGACGGCCATTCCTCGGACTTGGAATGCCGACAACTTGAAATTGTATTATCAATGAGTTCTGTATGCCCTTCTTGCTTGAAATACAATACGATTTTAGAACTCCAGAGTCCGCGAAGTTTGGCCCTTCGTCAAGGGTCGGCTCTCACCTGAAGTACGAGCCTCGATGCCCCGACTTGAGCCCTACATCTCGTCGGAAACCTACGCTTCGGTCGCCAGATCTACGGCTCAATCTACGTCCTGATCACTGACGACATATCAAATTCTACAATGGTGATCGGAGAAGCAGAATGTCTACGACGGCCCCCCGCCTGTGAAGGCAAAGGGCTTCGACCAACGTCGTTGGCTAACTTGCCAAACTTTCGACTAAGGAAGGGCAAAATGCCAAGGTGACTACGACGTACCCACCCGACCAAGGTCTGGGCAGCAAGTATTCGACTTGCGACGAACCGACTCGATCACGATCGATCGAAGGATATTCGGCTTGCCATCGTTTATCATACGTCCCGGTGTACACGCCCGACTAAGGGTCGGACGATGAGTATTCGACTTGCCATCGTTGCCCTATCCGAATGCGTCGGACGCTACTCGACTATCAATCAGACTCTACGGAATGGTCGTGTCAGCGAGCCACATTCGGGGATTGGCTGACACCCGACCCCATGTGCGCACTCGACCAAGGGTCGGGCGACAGACGCTCAACCTACGATCTGTATGGCTCTCGACTATCAGATCCTAAGCAGCCTGCGCGGCGGTCGGAATGCCGACCTGTGATCGGGGCTTGTTCTACCCTTAGCGGGGCACACGCCACCGATCACTTTGATCGGCTACGCTGGATCCTACTGAACGTCCTAATGGGACATGCCGAAACTACGACCTATGCACCCAGAGATGGTTTGGACGATCAAATACATTCAACTACATGCGGGAAAAAGTGAGAAGTCTTTGATTTTATTAAGTCAAAATTGGGACGAATCCTGATTACAAAATTGGGACGAGGCCCGATTACAGATATCAAAGACTGAACAGAAAATAAAAAAGTACAAAGATAACGGAGCGGACACCCCGACTATTCATCGGAGTCGACTTCTTGCACCGGGTAGAGTTCGGGGGCCACCGGCGTGCCTGCTCGATTCGGGGAAGGACCGGGGGTTGAAGCCACCTCACCTTCGGCAACCGCTTCCGTCGGCTGTGGGTCAGCCTCCTCCTCTGCGGCTTGGCTTTCCGACCCTGGAGGGATGATGCCGCTCAAGTCGAGCTCCGGGTGCAGACTCCGGATCACATCCCAGGCATCCTCGAAGCCCACCCGATAGGAGGCAAAGCCGCTCTCCAGGAGCTCCTCCTGGTACTCGTCTGAGCCTCAGAAGTCCTCCACCGCCCGACTCAGCACCTCCCTGGTTGACTCTGCCTCCGCCTTCGCGATATCAGCATCGGCTTGGGCGGAGGATAAGTTCTCCTCGGCCTTAGCGAGGTTCTCCAGGCTGACGCGAAGCTGTTCGTGCTCGACCTCAAGCTCCCTGACACAGCCGTCCCGCTCATGCCGCAGTCGATGGATGCAGCGGGTCTTGCGCCGAACTTGCTCCCGAGCTGACTGAAGCTCGACCTCCGAGGCGGCTAGGCCGTTGGTAAGTCAGGAGATCTCCTCCTCGAGCCTAGCCTCCCGATCGACCGACGACTTCAGCTGATCGACCAACATCGCTTTCTCAGCTTCGACGGTCTCGGTCCTATTCTTCCAGGCCGCTCGGAGATTGCCAAACCTTCGATACCCGGCCTCCAGCTCGGACATATTGTACATCAACTACAAATAATGGATCGATTGTCAGAAGACCGAACTGATGGAAAATGATAATGAAATTGAAAAGGGAAGAAGTGGAGCTCACCTGGATCATAGTCGGATAGAAGGAAGAAAGCATATCGGACACCCGCCGACTCTTCATGATCTCCCAGTCGGTCGGGAGGATGGTCGCCTGACACAACATCCTGGCCAAATCATGGTTGGCCAGGACCGACACTCCTTCAGGAAGCTGGACATCGGACGATGTGGCACGGCCGGCCGACCTTATGTCATCGTCCGGCATCATCGGGGCCTTCCCTCGTTCGGCCGTCCTGGCCCTGAAGTCAGAAAAAGACGGGAGACTCGAGCTCGACTGGGTTTCTCCCGAGGCCGCGATGGCCGTCGATGTAGGTCGTTCGGGCTCACGTGTTTCGGCCCGAACTTCTTCTGTGGGCTGTACAGCCGACACACCTTTGGCTGCTCCCTCGATCGCCCGTTCCTCGGACAGTGCTTCAGGTGGCACGCCGGCACCGACAGTGCGATAACCGGCTCATGGCCCGACGCACGTTCAGAGTCGGGCCATGCTGCCGCCATCACGATGCCGGTCGGGGATGCTATTTGAGGCCTCTTGGGAGGCCGCGAGGGCCCGACCCCAGTAGCCAGCCTCTTCCTCACTGCATGTTGCCGAATATCGGCATCTGTCAGCCTCGCCCTCAACGGTATGCCTGTAATTTTAATAGAGGATCAGCACAAGTCCAAAGACAGATAAAAAAGACAAAAATAACCGACCAAACAGCACCTAAATGTGGAACCGAAGTCAGGCCGGCATTGTACAGAGCTTGCTCGGTGACGAGCTCCCTCTACTTTGGTACCGACATGTCCTTCAGTAGGTGAAAATTCTTTCGGTCTCCAGCCTCCACCCGACTGTTCTCATTCGGCTGAGTCTGAGGATCACCCCAGCGGGAAGGGCACCCCCAAGGTAGCGAGGAGGAAGCAAAGAAAAATTGGTTCTTCCATCCATGGATCGATGATGGAAGATCAGTAATGAACGAGAGATCCTTTCGGGGACTAAAGAACCACCACCCTCGGGCTTTCGGGTGGGGTCGGAGGATAAAGAATGCCCGAAAGAAGAAAATATGAGGATAGGTCGGCAAAAGCTGACACAATAAGGCGAAACTGATTATCAGCCGGACTAAGTTCGGCGCCAGTTGCGTCGGACAGAGCCCGTAGTAATCCAAGATGTTCCGGACGAACTCCAAAATTGAAAAACGAAAACCTGCCCGAAGATCCTTGACATAGAAGGCCACCTGGTCCGGAGGCGGGTTGTTATCCCAACCCTCAGCCCCAGGGACGAAGAGCTCGAACTGCTCTGGGATATTAAACTGCTCCCTGAGCCGTTCAACGTTCACCACCGAAAGTGAAGAAACCTCCATCTCTGGGGTCGATCGGGAGTCGTCAGTCGGGTTCCCCGACTAACTCCCTCGAGGAGAGGTCCTAGCCATAATGCTAGTCCCGAAAAGAAGAACAAAAAGAAAAATGACAAAGGAGGAAGGGTGCAAGGAGACAAGAAAAGAAAACTTCGAGAAGAGCTCAAAGTAAGAGGATGGAGACGACTACCTGGAACTGGGGGACAACTCGACAGAGCCTCTGCGCCAGGAAAAAAAAAAAGATCTACAGCAGAAAGTGAAGTTTTGGATGCAAATGGCCGCATATATATAAATCCCATCAATGGTCGAGATAAAAGCATGTCGGACGAGGGCTTCCCGGATGCCGACATGTGTCAGCGCCTGAGCCCTTCCTCGGACCGATGATTCGATGCACCTACCATCGGATCAAGCCACGTCGCCTTCATCCGCATGAACGGATTCGGCCCAATGGCCTCCTGCCACGTGGCAAAAAAATCGCATCTCGGGATTCAGTAAACGACGGCGGTTTGTGTCTCCGAGGAGATGGCAGTTCAAGTTCCCGAAGAGGCGGTGGAAATGGTGGTTCCTGTTCCCAATGGGACGTCTGACACTAATGGGACGTCTGATGCCGGATCGTTCATTGATATGGTTACCAAAGTCGGAGCATGATGTGATGGATAGCCACTTTTTTCGCCCAAAGTCGTTGTCCACGTGAGAACGTTGGCCGACACGACATCCGACTCAGGAGTGGGGGGCAACTGTTGGGATATACCGATCGACCCCTTTTATCCCGACTCATCCTCGGACCTGTCCGACCACACCGATCGATGACTGCCGACAGTAGCTACCGACATTATCCGACTGAAGGAGTCTCGGCCCGGCGGACCCATTCTGTTCCCGACAAGCCAAGCGGCGGAGCCCGAAATATCGACTCACTGTCGGGAGGTGGCAGCCGACGTCCGACTCCCACAATGCGCCAGACCAGCCGACGGTATCCCCGGATCATCACCCAACGTCCCGCAGCCGAATACCGACGTATAGTCGGTCGGCTCCCCCAAACGCCGTACGACTGCTATGGGCTGCTGTCCTGACAAAGACGTGCGGCGTGGCCGTCCTGGGGGCATCGTCCTGCCAAGGACATAGGTCAACCTCAGTAATTTGACAGTCCACGGCGACTTGACAGTCTGCGACGATTCTGACAGCTTCCGACGATTTGACAACTCTCCAGTTGTCTGCACCATTAATGACAGGACCATGCCTCGCTCTACTATAAAATGGAGAAGGCAACAGTGTTGGTAAGGCGAAGCTCCCTAAGCTCCTGAGCTCTCTCCCTCTCTCTCCCTAGCTCTCTCCCGCTGAGCCCCTGATTTTTCACTGTTGCCTAGTCTCTTCTCTGACTTGATCATCGGAGGATCCCCGTCGGAGGCATCTCCGATCAGTATGGACTTCTTTTTTGCAGGTGCGCGACACCGACGATCGGGCGATGGGGGGATTGGCCGCAACAAGTCCATCATGAGAGAGGGCAATTTGGATGGGCAAGGTGAAAGAGGATTGGAATATTCGATCATTCCTAGCTTTCCAGATATGCCAAGCCATGCAAGCCAAGTCGGCTTGAAGTCGTTTGTCAACATTGGGGTTCAACACCTAAGCGCCTTCCAAGTGTTATGAGGAGAATAGAAAGTTTAACACTAGGAGAGTAGTGGCCTTGACATCTCCAAGCGCTTTTGATAACATCAAAAATGCCTTTCCAAGAAATCCAGAATTTTTCAAATTTAGAGGGGGAAAGGCCTCTTGAAGTATTGCTTGAGATTGTGAGTAGAGAGCAGTGATCAGAGGCAAATCTGACTAGATGCTGGATCGAAGAGTCTGGAAAGAGTGCTAACTAGGTGTCGAGGCCAGAGCCCTGTCTAACCTTTCCCAAACTCTTGCATATCCTTGTCTATTACTACACTAGGTAAAATGAGATCCCGAGTAACCAAGATCAATCAGGCCGTGTTGATGGATGAACATACGGAACTGTTTAACATCTCTGTCAACACAAAAAGGCTTACCTTTTTCCGCAGAGTAGAGAAGACAGTTGAAGTCTCCCAAGAGAAGCATAGGTAACCCCATGGAATGATCGTTTTCATATGAACCCTTTTTTTTCATTGTATGGGATTTTTTTTGTTGACTTTTCTTTTGACAGATGATTGCGCATGATTTTTTTTTTTTTTTTTCTGAGCAGGATGAAAGGGAGCCCAGGTTCCCCCATTAGCTTTTATTAAAAGATGAGATCATGCTCATGGAAACTTAAGAACCAGTTGTACAAGTTTGGAGACTCGAGTTGCAAATAAGAACCACAGGAGTCTTAAATAAGGCTAGCAACAGAACAAATGATAGAGTTGGTTGAAGACGTTTTTCGAACGCATCTTTTCGATAAGATGAGAAAATATAAAGGTACCCGTACACATTTGAGCTATTTACATTTAGATCTTAAAAATTTAAAATATATCAATTAACTGTCAAAACTTTAAATTAGTTGCAATATGGTCAACTGTTTATTTAGATCTCAACGATATTAACAGAACAAGAAAAAAATGATAAATACTCTTACTTCAAAGATTTTTGTCATTCATTTATTTGTATAAATCTCAAAGCACTTCATTTTCTATGATTCATTTATTTACACATATTTTAAAATATCTAATCTTTTATCATTCATTTGTCAGTATAGATCTTAAAGTATTTTGATCCCAATCATCCATTTGAATGTACAAATCTTAAAAAGCTTTATTCTTCGTCATTCATGTATCTACATAGATCACAAAATATTTTGTCTACGATCCATTTGCCTACACAAATCTTAAAGTATTTCATATATGACCCAGTTGTCTAACAGAACTCAAAGTGCCCGATCCTCTTCATCCATTTATTTATATATCATAACGCACTTCATTCTCTATTATCTATCCACTTGCATAAATTTTAAAGTATTATATCCTCGGTCACTTATCTATTTGCGCAATGTAGAGGGCCGCTATTGAGTAAGATGAGGAAGGAGCATAGATAACAACCGGCTTTTCTATGATCTGAGTCTCTTGCCAATTTTATCCATAGGAGCAGCCAATCTTGCTTCCTAAGAGGTCTATCACACAGTGATAGGCCGACATTCATGCATGAAAAAAATTAGTGTTATAGTTAGGAGCCTCACCAGAGGGCTGGTTTCATCATCTGAATTTTATTCCTACCACGAAACTCTTGGAGAACTTGATTCCAAGTCCTTCCGTGATTTTGAATATAAGGAGAAGGGTTTTGATTGCCAACACATAAAATTTTGTCCACCATTGTCCGCAAATCGGAGGCTTATTACATTTCGTAACACATCGTTATCACTCAGACCTTGCGCTAGCCAAGCCTTGTTAGCTTTCTTTAACAACCTACCATGATATCCATAGATAAGAGGAGTGGGCCAAGTGATAGAGGGTCCCACAGATCATCATCACCAGTGGAAGAGGAAAGAAGAGACTTTAGCCATTCAATCCAAGAATATAGTGCCACGGGACTTCCGCTATAATACGTACAAACTTCAGTCTAACCACAGTTAGGATTTGAAAAAAATATTCATTGCAACGGTGGCACCATATTAAATTTATAACAAATCAATAACAATCTTTATAATTTAAATTTTTGTAAATTATATTTTATATTATTTTCTGTATTTTATTTATTTTTGATCGATGATTGGTTTCTTACAGCCGCGACGTGATATCACCGTTGCAGCGAATATTTTCTCCTACTGCCAGCCCACGTGACTGCCGCCGGGCTAAAGTTTTCTCTCAAATTTCCCGGTTCGTTAAACGGTAGACGCAGCTAGCGTCCGTCGAACCCATCACTTAAAATTGTGTTAGTGCGGACAGTCCCATCTAATATTCGTTATTTCGAAACCGAGCGAATCCAGGAGGAGGTGCCGTAGATGGAGTTCTTCAGTATGCTGCTGCTGTGGATTTCGGTCACGCTCCCCTTCCTCTTCCTCCTCACACACAGATCCCGCTTCCAAAGCCGGCTCCCACCCGGACCCAGGCCGCTCCCCGTCGTGGGGAGCCTATTCCAGCTTGGCAGCAAGCCCCATCAATCCTTGGCCCGGCTCGCAAAGACCTATGGTCCTCTTATGACCCTCCGCCTTGGCCAAGTAACCACCATAGTCGAGGTTGCTAGAGAAGTGCTTCAGATGAAGGATGCGGTCTTCTCCGGCCGCTCGATTCCAGATGCCGTCCGTGCCCTTGGCCATGCCGATGTCTCCGTCGTATGGCAGCCACCAGCCAAGCAGTGGCGGAGCCTCCGCAGGATCTGCAACACAGGACGCCCACCAGTCCCTCCGGCGCCAAAAAGTACAAGAATTGCTATCTTATATATCCGACCGTTCCCTGAAGGGTTTGCCGGTGGATATCGGGCGAGTGGTTTTCACAACTTCGCTCAATGTTCTGTCCCGCACTATCTTCTCTGTTGACCTCGTCGATCTACACTCGGAGTCCTCCCAAGAATTCAAGCGGGTGGTGCTGGAGATAATGAAGGAAGCCGGCGGCTCTAACCTCTCGGATTTCTTCCCATGGCTGGCCCCAATAGACCCGCAAGGCAGGCGGCGCCATTTGACGTCTCTTTTCAAGAAGCTGCACGATATTTTTGACGAACACATCGACCGACGACTGCAGCGCAAAGCAGAAGAACAAACAAGCAAGGACTTCTTGGAGGTACTCCTCCATCGCCAAGTGCAGCAAGATAGCTTCAAGATGGACCGACAAGTCATGAAATCATTGTTCATGGTAACCACGTAAAACTGCAATTTAAGTTGATTCTTAAGGTGTTTCGAAATTTTCTTTGCTTCTTTCAATTTGAAAGCTTTTCTTGTGGTAGGACCTATTTGCTGCCGGTACCGACACGAACTCGAGCACGGTGGAGTGGGCGATGGCGGAGCTGTTGAGAAACCCCCGGTGCATGGTGAAGGCCCACGACGAGGTTGCGAGAGTGATTGGCCGGGAGAAGGAGGTGGAAGAGTCGGACATTGGCCGGCTACCCTACCTCCAAGCCGTGGTCAAGGAGACCTTTCGACTACACCCGCCGGCGCCATTCCTGGTGCCCCGGAAGGCAGAATCAACGGTGGAGGTGCTCGGGTACACCGTGCCGGAGGGCACGCGCGTCCTGGTGAACGTGTGGGCCTACGGCCGGGACGTCGAGGTGTGGCCGGAACCAAATGAGTTCAAACCCGAGAGGTTCTTGGAGAGAGATGTGGACTTCCGGGGCCGAGACATGGAGCTGATTCCGTTCGGTGCGGGGCGTCGGATTTGCCCAGGATTGCCGCTGGCTTTCCGGATGGTGCATTTGATGCTGGTTTCGTTGCTCCAAAAATTTGAGTGGAAACTGCCCGACGCGATGGGGCCGGGGGACGTGGACATGACGGAGAACTTTGGGGTCACCTTGGCCATGGCTGTCCCTCTCAGGTCCATTGCAGTCCCCACCGGCTGAAGTGACACGGGGAGGTCATTGAACCCGCTCAAGTTAAGATTTATTATTATTTTTACCTTTTTTTGTTTGAGGATAAGGGGGCAATCTAAGAACTGAACCAGTTCAGAGTATAGTTCAAGCCTATATATAGAAACTTCTTCCGAAGTTTTCTGGGTTCATCATGCTGTCAACTGAGCCCACAAAAAGTACGCTGTAGGAACAATGTCGACCAAAACATTGTAGTAGTTCTAAACTACTATCGATTTTTATTATTCCTTTTGCTCAAAACTAATTTAAGTGGTTGCATGTTAATTTCCAAGGAGGGAATGTTAATTTGTTACATGTTTTTTGTTACTTAAGTTAGGAGCATTAGAAAGTAACTCACTTCATTTTCAGACAATCCACATGGGCTATGATAAAAAAAATCCACACGAGCTTAAATAGCAAAAGCTTGTATGAGTCAATATTTTAGAAAAATTTTAAAAAAATATCTAAATATTATAAAATATTTGCCATCAATATCTAGATTTGTCTAAGGATAAAAAAAATTTATATCTAGAACCTTCTTGAACCTCTATAAATATGAAGAGTTTTTTCTCATTTGTAATCATGAAATTTGAGAGGAAATAATAGAAGTTTAAATTTTTTTTAACTGCTCTTTCATTTTTTTTTCTTGTCTTCACAAACATCTCTGCCATCTTTTTATTTTATAATAAAATAAATAATTTTTTATATTAATTCAGGACCTCCTACTTCCATATCAACTATCTAGCTTTTATGATGAGTGGCTGTGACAACACATTATTTTTTTTCAAGAAAAATCTGGATAACAATTGGACTAGACTGGAAAATAGCTAATTAGTTCTACCGTAATGATTATGGGGCCCGTTACCAAAGCTTTGGCTTTAGCTAAAATACTACTAGAATTTTTTTAAGCACACAAAAATTAGGCACGGTCTATTTCAAGTTGAAAGGTGCGAAAAAGGAAAATTCCAACCGTCAAATCCCCTCAAAATGGTCTAAACCTTCGGTGCCATTTGTTAAGAAATTATAGTCATATTAGTTAGGGTGGGAAAATAATTATATATTGATCAGCAATTTCAGGTTGGGTGCAATTTGGGGCAAAGCCGGATCAATTTCTTATGCATGGAAACCTAAGAGAAGAATGATCCATCATCAAAAAGGGAAAAAAGAGTTTGATGATGGATTCAAAATCATTGATCTCAAAAAAGAATAGGAATTATTCATCTCAAAATCATGAATCAAATTCTTCTAACCAGGTGATGGTGAAAATACTATTCCAAGTATGATAGATAATGGAAGAGTTTGGTGGATTCAATTTATTATTCAAACAAACTCTCCTTTGAATCAACACCTCACTCCCTCCTTATCACCTCTCCAATCTAAAAAAAAAATCTTAAAAGTCTTCAAAATATCCAGACAGTGTACAATTTTTATTGTTACGGACAAGAGGCAGACTTTATTCTGATTTGATAGCTGGATCGATGTAAGAACGTCTAGTGAAATTTTTTTTTTCCTATTTACCCTTACAGCTAATCGGGACACAAATATAGCTTGTTTTTTTTCAAAAGTCAGCATGCTCGCTAATTTCAGATCACCAATGTGTTCCGTAGTTATCTTACAGTTACAAGCTCTCAATTCTTTGCTCAACAATATAAACATCATAGTAGGGAATGACAAAAAATAGTGGAGATGGATACCATCTAGAATCTTCATAATTTGAAACCATTACTTGTTTCTTAAGAATAGAGGAGTAAGCTTAGAAGCATCATTTGAAAGTTACTATTACCGAAAAAAATAAAAATTTTTGTTTGATTGTACTTTCATAATAAAATTCTCACTGCAAAAAATTTAAGAAAAAAAAAAGTCAAAGAGTTGGATGCCTATCCATAGTGCTGCATCAAAAATGAAACTACTGACCATCTATTCAAACAGTGTAGCTACTCCACCCGATTACGGAGTATGCTATCCAAGGAGAGTAAATGTGGTCTATTTTTTCCAGCCTACAGAGATTTTTGGGGCTCCTAGCAATCGGTCGACAATGAAAGGAAAGATAGAAAATTTTGGGACTATCTCCTTGCCACCTTTTGTTGGTGCATTTGAATTGAGCATGACAAATGACTGTTTGCATTTGAAGCAAAATACAGCATAGAAGTGGAAAAAACTATAGTTCAACTGTTTAATGATTAGACAACAACGAACGGTAACGCCCATTGCGCGAGGCTTGGCGGGTCTTTCAAAAACCTCTATCACCAATCCTAAGAGGTGTTTTCTTGCTGAATCCTGGCCTGACATCTTCGCAGGAATGAAAGCACACTAATTATAGGCATTACAAAAGCTAGCCGCCAATCCCCCACTATAGTTGATGGGATGGGTTCATGAAATAACAATGAATCATGTAGTCCTCCACTGGGCTAACTTCTCCTCTTGTATACACAATCCAATACAATCCTCCAACCATTCCACTTGCTACGATTACTCCATTATTTTAATATATTATGATGGGAGCATCTTACTCTCCTTATTTTAAAAAAAATAAAAGGGGGAAAAAAGAACAAAGAGCTAATTGATATGGCATAATCAATCTAAGTCTATCGTCAAGATGTTAAGGAAAAAGATTTTTTTGTTGGTTTATTGTTTAACAAGTGCATTTATCTGCCACTTTCGAAGTTAAACGAAAAATTTTGCAACTCCATTCAAGATTATTGGTAGATATGGATTCACGGGTCTATCTCCCGGCCTGGTGAGTTCTGCTCCTGTTGGACCTGACCTTTGTAGGATTTGGGATTTGAGACCTATAAGCTACCAATTTCATCCTCAAGGATAAGTCATGCTGTACAATGATGACAACACATAGTGCGCTAGATCTATGAGGGGTCAAACGTAAAGAATCAATGCACATGGTACAAGTCCATGGGCCCACTTTTGCGCTTCTTGGGCTAGACCATTACATGATGTCCTTCCTAAATGGTAACGATATATTTCCTTTTTAGAGTATAAATGAACACCATATTTCTTCATATCTAAAATTCCATTCATCAGTGTAACCATCTCAATTTATTATTATTATTATTATTATTATTATTATTATTATTTACTTTTATTTTTATTTATTATTATATGAACCCTTTTTTTCATTGCGTCAGAAGGAATCCATTGTCCCTATCTTTGACGGGGACTTATGATTTCCAACGTCTCTAACAAGGTTAGAATCCATCTCATCAATGTCTACCTCTTCTATCGACATGCAACTGTATATGAGATTTTTCATTTTCTGTTGACTTTTTTTTGACAGCTGATTCTGCATGATTATTTTTTATTTTTTTATTTTTATTTATTTATTTATTTATTTTAAACAATATGGAAAGGAGCCCAGGCTCCCCCACCAGCCTTTATTGGAAGATGCGATCATGCGTGAGGGAAGTTTAAGAACCAGCCGTCCAAGATAGGAGAGTTCCACCTCTCGAATGAGGCTAAAAACAGAACAGAGTTGGTTGAGGATGCTCTCTCAGCACCTTTTTTTTTTTTTTTTTCCTCTTTTTTTGGCAAGACAAATGAATTAATTAATACAAGTATACAGACAACTGCAAAAGTTAGAAAATAAGATATTCCAAAATTGATGTCTTAAGACATGTTGAAGAATCCAATAGTATAATCCAAGTGTGATTGGCAACATAGTTCCCCATTCAGTCTATAGTACCGTTGGTTTCATAAAACCTTAATATAGAGCAGGGCGCACATCATCCCAACACATCCTTTGATGTGCAGGCGGGTGCAGAAAATCCTCCATATATTTTTTGCAAGAAGATGGTCAAGGAGAAGGCGGGTGATGGGGTGAATTACAGAAGGTGCAGGCTGCCTTATGGAATGAGCAGGTTTTCTTTTCTTTCCCTTTTTTCCTTTTTTTTTTTTTTTTTCCTTTGAGGTCCGTTGCCACCTGCGTCTTGGTAATTATCAGTGAAATAGGCCAGCAGAATTGACAAACTTGTAAAGTTGGCCGGATGGCTTCCAGATTTTATTCGAGTTGTAGGCTGAAAAGACAAGAATGTTGACTCTATAATCCTAATCTTCTTGGTGAGTGGGTCTGGAAGATGAACATGTCGAGACGTCTCTCCATTTCTGGGAAGAACCAACAGGTACATACAATGCACTTGCCGCATTTGCCAGAGAGCTGCGGAAGAGAAGGGCAAGGAAACGGATATGGGTTTCTTTTCAAAGTTTGAAACTGGTACGATTCCAAACCGCGTCAGCACTCCGGCAAAGCATTCCTTTTCCATTCCATCCTCCCTTCAGGTCATAAAAAAACTCTTTTGACTGAGCTTCTGATTTAACCATTTCCTTTTCATAGGCCTTGAAGAGGTAGGGTGAGGTGGTGAAAAGTAGTGGATAAGGTGGCCGATGTAACTTGGTTAGCTTTGTTTTGTTTGTTTTAAATTATCTTCGATGCTGTTGCAATTTCGGGTCTTGATGGCCCATAATGTTACTAGCACTGATAGGATCCCGGTTCAAATCCGGCCTATAGGAATGTAACCAAAGCTTCTCCTCTCTTTACACATATAATAATTTCAAAATTTTGCAATTTGAAGAGTTATTTGTGTCGGACTGAAATATCAAAAATATAATAAAAAACCCTGTATAACTGCATTAAAGTAATCAGAAATCAAAGAAGTTTGTTCCAAAATAGCATTGGAATAAAGGATAGAAAAACATAGAATAGAATCATATATTATTTCTAAGAATTTGGGGACGGTCTCCTGACTATTTATCAACAAAATGTGGGTCAATGATATTCGACCACTCTATCCAGTCATTTCTGTTGTAGTCATAGTCTTTAATATATTATTTTCCACGCATTTTCAATGAGATTTGTTACAGCATATGGCTTCTCATCTTGCCATCTAAACAACTGGATAGAGAAAAGCACAAGAAGATAGTTGTGGTAACGTCACTATGCATGCATACCCTGCAGACAGACTCAAGACTCATCCAATTGTAACACCAAGTGCAGAAAGACTCTTCTCAGTCAAATTTGCATTATGAACATCCAAGATGAAGCTTATGTCACAACCTTTTGACAGTAAATGCGAAAATTCAATGAAAATATGGTATGCTCATAGAAGTGAACTGAATTTAAAACCTGGTTGATTACTGGTGAATGTGCTGCTTCAGCCATTTTAGGAGCAATGCCTCCATAACATGAAAGCAAATCTGCCTTGATAGGTGCAAGTACAAAAATCAATGTAAATTTTCAGATTTAACTAATAGCTTCAATATATTGTATAATCATGTTACTCATCCTGAATATGAAGAAGTAAAGCTGAGAAATGATCTTTGTAAATGTATTTATGTAGCTGGTAATTATAGAAGTTAGTTAGAGAACTGTTAGTTTGTTAAAATGTTAGTTAGAGAAAGCTTGTGATTGATCACAGTATAACAGCTCAGCTGGAGCAGTTACTTCATTCCGTCTGTATAGAAACAATTCTTTTCTAGTTCAATATACACCATGATTCATTCTCATTTCTACTTAAATATTTTCTTTTGCTCTGCTTGTACATTTTCTGTTCATGGTATCAGAGCCTAAGGGCTGTGAAGTTAAGTCTTTTTTTTTTTTCCTTCGTTTGCTTGATCAGTTGTATTGTGAATTCCTAGTTGCTTGAAGTATGAGTTTGATGGAAGAAGCTTCTGATAGCGGAGTTGCAGATTGAGGAAATGAAGTCCGAGGCACAACAGATCGAGAATCAAGCAATGATCCGATGAACTTGCTTAATTCTGATCATCCTAGCCTAAATCTAGTAAGTGTTCCTTTAACTGGTGGGAATTATCTTACATGAAGTCGGTCAATGACAATAGCTCTCAAGGCAAAGGATAAACTAGGGTTTATAAACAGAAAATGTGAGATGCCTCCTGCTGATTCTCCTCTTTTTGAGAAACAGCAAATGGCTGATAGTATGGTTGTATCATGGATCTTAAATTCCATATCAAAAGAGCTCGTTGAATCTTTCTTATATACTACCTATGCTCGTGAACTGTGGGATGAATTAGAGCAGCATTTTGGTGAAAGTCATGGGCCATTGTTCTATCAAATTAAACAAGATATGTCTGGATTTAGCCAAGGAAATTCGTCTGTGACAGTTTATTTTACCAAATTGAAGAAACTATGGGATAAGTTGTCTTGCTTGCATCAGTATCCTGTTTGTAACTGTGGAGCAGCTAAGACAATAGCTAATATGGAGAATGAAGATAAGCTTGTTCAGTTCTTAATGGGATTAAATGAGAGCTATGAGCATGTGAAGAACCAGATCTTACTAATGGATGCCTTCCCTAGTGTTATCAGGGCATATTCAATGGTGCTTAGAGTTGAAAAACAAAGAGATATATAGAATTTTGTTACTGAATTTAGTGAAACTACTGCTGTCATGCTGGCTAAATCTCAAAATTATAAGAGGAACAATTTTAAAGAAGCTGGAAATAATAACTACAACAATGTTGGGAACAATTACAACAGATTTTCTTCTAAGAAGAAAGACAAGAAAGAAGATAGGTTTTGTGAATTCTGTAAAACTGGAGGCCATGTCAAAGATAGCTGTTTCAAGCTTCATGGTCACCATGATTGGTATAAGGAATACAAGCAGAAAATGGGTAAACAGCAAGCTTCTGTGGCAACTCAACTTGCTGATACACCAATGGATGTTGAAGCTGGTGTGAATCAAAACAAATGTGAAGATTGGAATAATAACCTGACCAACATGGTTCAACAAGAAGTGATGAAGATACTGAAAGGGAAGAATATTGCTTATAATGAGGCTTCTTTTGCTAATCTTGCTGGTTTTGCAGCTAAGTTACCCAACTATTGTCATTTTAGCATGCATTTAAAAGACAAAGCTTTCTGGATTATAGATACAGGAGCTACAAGACATATGACTTCCAATATTGAAATTTTTGATGAACCCACCTTATTATCCAAGCCAAAACCTGTTCACTTACCTGATGGAACCATCAAGACTGTCACACAAATAGGACATATCATCTTACATCCTAAAATCTCATTAAAGAATGTTTTATACATCCCTAGCTTCCAATATAATTTGTTATCTGTTAGCACCCTTGCCAAAACATGCAATATTTCAGTAACTTTCTTCCCTGACAAATGTGTTCTGCAGGATATGCAGAATGATGAGGCTATTGCCATTGGGAGAACTCAAGATGGACTATATTTCTTAGATAGTACTTTATTTGATGTTTCTATTCCACAAGTTTGTAATGTTTCTATTACTAGTAATAAGCCTCGTAAGCATTCAGCCATCTTTTGGCATATGAGACTTGGCCATGCACCCTATTCTAAACTGAGTCATGTTTCTATAATACAAGAGAACAATATGAAAGATTTTGTTTGTCCTATCTGTCCATTATCCAAACAACAAAGGATTCCTTTTCCTATAAGTTCTATATCTAGTTTAGAGCCATTTGAATTGATTCATATTGACTTGTGGGGTCCCTATAAGCTGCCTTCATTAACAGGAGCTGTCTTTACGGTGACTATAGTGGATGATCATAGTAGACACACATGGACATACATGATCTCAGTTAAAACTCAAGTTCCATCTGTACTTTTGCAGTTTCTTAATATGGTGCACATCCAATTTGGGAAGTTAAGAAAGTAAGGAGTGATAATGGATCTGAGTTCATAAATAGTACATGTGTTAATATGTTTAATTCTAGTGGTATTATACATCAGAAATCATGTGTTTATACCCCTCAACAAGATGGGGTGGTGGAGAGGAAACACAAATATCTCTTAGAAGTAGCAAGGTCCTTGATGTTTCAAGTTAATTTTTCAAAGAAGTTCTGGTTAGAAAGTATATTTGTTGCAACACAAATAATCAATAGGCTTCCATCTGTTGTTCTTAAGTGGCAATCTTCTTATGGAATACTTTTTCAGAAGCAGCCTGATTATGATTATTTCAGGACAATAGGCTGTTTGTGTTATGCTACAAATATGTCACCCCATAAAAACAAGTTTGATCGTAGAGCCATTGCTAGTGTTCTGTTAGATTATGCACCACAGCACAAAGCTTACAAACTTTATGAATTGGAGTCCAAAAAGATCTTTATTTCCAGAGATGTAGTGTTTCATGAGACCATTTTTTCTTTCCACAAAACCAATGATCATTTACATCCTTCTATACCCATTCCTAACTATTTTCAGGAAGATGAATCTGTTATTTCAACTCCTTATTCACCTCCATGCCTAAATATACTTCAGTCTACTTCTTTCTCAACACCCATAGAACCTCATATTTCTTCACCTCCATCAGTATCCATTCCAACTTTAAGTGAAGCATCACCTATTTCCAACCCACAAATCCCATCTCAATCTCAAGTCCCAGTCAGAAGAAGTACAAGACAAGTGTCCAAACCAAAATGGTTACAGGATTTTGTTGCCATAGTCCAGTTTCATAATTTCATTAATTTTCCTAATGGCAATGATCCCATTGTTCTTGCTAATCCTGAAGCAGATTTTTTTCCACCTTTTTCTGTTAAACTTCATTCATTTGATAATGCTCATTTAGGATTTCTTGCAAATGAATCCAAGATTCCAGAGCCTACTTCTTATAATCATGCCAAGAATGACAAGAATTGGGTAGCTGCTATGCAGAATGAGCTTGATGTATTAGAGGCTAACAATACTTGGTAATTAACTACACTGCCACTTGGTAAGAAACCTATAGGGTGTAAGTGGGTATTTAGAGTTAAATAATTTTCTGATGGCAGAGTAGACAAGTATAAGGCAAGACTTGTTGCTAAGTGATACAATCAGTTACTTGGCCTTGATTACACTGATAGCTTTTCTCCTGTTGCTAAGTTAGTTACAATGAGGATTTTTTTAGCTATTGCAGCTGCAAAGAGTTGGCCCTTACATCAATTTGACATAAATAATGCATTCCTTCATGGGTTCATTAATGAAGAATTGTTTATACTCCACCTGAAGGGTACAGTAAAGCACAACCTGGGTAAGTATGCAAACTTCAGAGATCACTATATAGATTAAAGCAGGCTGGCCCCCAATGGAATAAAGAGTTTACAGCAAAACTTAAACTCTTTGGATTTGCACAGTGACCATATGATCACTGTTTGTTTGTCAAGGGTACTGGTTCAACATTTATAGCTCTCTTAGTCTATGTTGATGATGTGTTACTTATAGGAGCTGATGAAAAACTAATTATAGAAGTTAAAAAGTTTCTTCATCAACAATTTACCATGAAAGATATGGGTTATGCAAAGTTTTTTCTTGAGCTCGAAATAGCTAGATCAGAATAAGGAATATATTTGAATCAAAGGAAGTATATTATGGATATTATAAATGATGCAGGCTTGCAAGGTGCCAATTCTGTCAATACACCTATGCTTAAAGGGTTAAAACTAATTTCTGAAATGGAAAAGTTACTGCATAATCCAGATCAATATAGGAGGCTTGTAGGCAAGTTGCTATACTTAGGTCTAACTAGGCCTGATATCATATCTTCAGTCCAGCAGCTAAGTCAATTTATGCAAGCTCCATGCAAGGGTCACCTTGATGCTACACTTCATATTCTTAAATACCTTAAAGGTTATCCAGCAAAGGGTATTTTCTTTCTCACATCTAATTCATTACAACTATCAGCATTCTGTGATGCTGATTGGGCTGCCTGCCCCACAACAAGGAAGTCTATCACACGTTATTGTATCTTCTTGAGTTTCTAACTCATTTCTTGAAAATCCAAGAAGCAAAACACAGTTGGCCGTTCTTCAGCAGAAGCTGAATATCGCAGTATGGCCACATCAGTTTGTGAATTGCAATAGATCACTTATATTCTCAAGGAATTTCAGATTCATCTTTCTCTTCCAATCCCATTACGGTGTGACAATCAAGCTGCAATACACATAGCAGCAAATCTGATCTTCCATGAGCGTACAAAGCACCTTGATATCGACTGTCACATTGTGAGAAATCTACTAGCAGCTGGGTTCATATCTACTGCTCACATATCTTTCAAGTATCAGCTTGCGGATCTGTTTACTAAACCCCTCAATTCACCTTCCTTTCTATTTCTGTGGTCCAAGATGGGGTTGGTTGATTTCTCCCCAACTCCATCTTAAGGAGGGGATGGAAATGTATTTATGTAGCTGATAATTATAGAAATTAGTTAGAGAAATGTTAGTTTGTTAAAATGTTAGTTAGAGAAAGCTTGTAATTAGTCAGAGTATAACAGCTCAGTTGGAGCAGTTACTTCATTCCATCTGTATATAAACAATTCCTTTCTAGTTCAATATACATGATGATTCATTCTCATTTTTGCTTAGATATTTTCTTTTGCTCTACTTTTACATTCTCTGTTCAATCTTTAGCTCATAAAAGAATTCATGACCAAAATTGTTGGGCCATATCAAATAAAATATGCAAACAAAAAGATGCATCGGATAAATAATGGAGTTTGATGATGACTCTATATCAGATCATAAAGAAACTTTATTTGGTAAGTAAACCCAGGCCAGTTAAGCAAAAACAAGTGGCATATTATCTCCTTAGGTGAAGCAAGGACATGCATTTTAGAACACAATACGACCATAAAATAAATAATAGATAAAACAGCAGAAAGTGATCTCAGAAAATGAATCTCTTAACAACAGGTCATAGGGCCTACCCGAGTTGGATCAATTTTCTGTTTGCTTTCATCCTCATTTCAAATTAAAGGCTACATACTTGGTCAATGCTATCCTTTTAGATCCTTTGTTGAAAACTACTATTCAAGTAATTTTAGGTTTTCACCTCCTAACATGACTGTTGGGTATAAAATATCCTCAGCCGAAGTTTTTGACAGGATTGACCCTCCTAGGACTCTTCCGGCTTTCGACTGCAGATGATATCTCTCCGGACTTCTTCAACAGCCGGATTTCTATGGTGCTGACTGAATTCCCCCGACGGACGAACTCCCACTGCACCACCCGAGCTCCTTCAATATGAGTTCCCCCAGTCATCTATTAAACCGCCCCAAGTGCTCGCTGAGCTCCGCCGCCAGCCGACCTTCTACGACTATCAGCCGTTCCCCGAATCCCTTCAAGACTTCTTCCAGCCAGGTTCAACTCCAATCCGAACTACCCCGGACTTCGTCAACGGCTGAACTTCTCCAACGGTAGATTCCTACAACTATCAGATTTTATCCGGACTCCTACGGGAGCCGGGCTTCATCCCCGATCTCGACTGCTGGAAGGCTTCGCCCGGACTCCTACGGGAGCCAGGCTCCGTCCTCGACCCCGGCTGCTGGTAAACTTCATCCGGACTCCTAAGGGAGCCGGACTTCGCCCCTGACTTTGATTGCAGGTAGACTTAGCCCGGGCTCCTACGGGAACCAGATCTCGTCTCCTACTCCAGCTGTGGGAAGACTACGCCCGGACTCCTACGGGAGCCGGACTTCATTCCCGACTCCGGCTGCAGGCGGACTTCGCCAGGACTCCTACGGGAGCCGGGCTCCGCCCACGACTTCACTTACAGGTAAACTTCGTCCGGACTCCTACGGGAGCCGGACTTCACCCACAACTCCAATTGCAGGAAGACTTAGCCCGGACTCCTACGGGAGCCGGATCTCGTCTCCGACTCCGGCCGAAGGAAGACTCCGTCCGGACTTCGTCCCCGATCTCGACTGTTGGAAGGCTTCGCTCGGACTCCTACGGGAGCCGGGCTCCGTCCTCGACCCCGGCTACTGGTAAACTTCGTTCGGACTCCTAAGGGAGCCGGACTTCGCCCCTGATTTTGATTGCAGGTAGACTTCGCCCGGGCTCCTACGGGAGCCAGATCTCGTCTCCGACTCCAGCTTCTCCGACGCAGGCGGATTTTTGCACCAATAGGATTGGCGCTAGAGGAAGGGCTGTGTCTTCGCAGTACCCTTGTTCTTAAAGGAGCGCTCAACGGGACCGCCCCCGGACATCTTTTCCGGCGTCCTCTCCTCCTTCCTCCACTAGGTCTTTGCCCGATGCCTCCCCGCAAGGCGTCCACGCGACGATCCACGGCCTCCGCGGCCAGATCTCAGGCTCCGGCCTCACCTCCAGTTTCCCAGCCTCCTCCTCCTCTTCCGGCGACGGTGGTTGGCGTGGAGCAATTTGACTTGCTGGCACAGCAGGTCAGAGGCCTCACTGAAGCTGTGCAGGCCATACAGCAGCCGCAGGCATCAGTGTGCCTGGAAAGAGAGTCACCGGAACACCAGAATCCGGTGGTAGGGCGAGCCACTTGGGCCAGCCGCCCCGTTTTTTTCGGAAAGACGAATCCGAGGGTGGAGAGCCCTTAGTCGGATCACGATTCCACCCCTAGAAGATCTCTACCCCCATTCTGCCAAAGGACCCTCGAGACCCGTAGTCGAGAGAATTTCCTGGATCGGAGGCTCCAGGAGATGAACCGGCGGATCGAAGAACTCCGCCACGCACCCCCCGCTTATGGTGAGGATATTTGTACTGACCCTCCCTTTTCTCAAATGATCGTGCAGGAACTGATCCCGCCAAACTTCAAACTCCCCCAATTTGAAAGCTACGACGGGACTTCGGACCCGGTTGACCATCTGGAGGCCTTCCGGACGATGATGCTGCTTCATGGCGCACCCGACGCCATTCTATGCCGGGCCTTCCCATCCACCTTGAAGGGAGCGACGAGAAACTGATACTCGGCGCTGAAATCGGGTACCATCTTTTCCTTCGATCAGATAAGCCACCAGTTTGTGGCCCATTTTGTCAGCAGCCGGCGCCCCCGAAAGGGTTTGGAGTCCCTCATCAATATCAAGCAGAGAGAGGGGGAGTCCATTCAGACCTACATCAACCGTTTCAATGTCGCCGCGCTGGAAGTCCGGAACTTGGACCAGTCGGTAGCGATGGCCGCTCTGAAGGACGGCCTTCAGAAGAATGACCTTTTGTTCTCCCTGGAGAAGAAGTACCCCAGAAATTTTGTTGATCTGTTGGCTCGGGCCGAAGGGTACGCCCGAGCAGAAGAAGCCTTCAGAATGAAGAATGAGGAGACTGCGAGAGAGCGGCAGGTGGGAGACTCGAGTAAGTCCGCAGTCGAAAAAGGACCGAGAGAAGCTCGGCCACGTTCTTGAACTCCTCCCGGGCACAAGCATGTCCATACTCCTCCCCGGGTACGCAGACAGAGAAGTCCGGACCACGGAGTTCGGCGGGATTCTCCACCAGGAAGATTCCGCAACTATGCCCCCCTCAATGCCTCGAAAACCCAAGTGCTGATGGAGGTCAGAGAGCAGCTGCCAAGACCGGAAAGGATGCGCACACACCTTGGGAAGCACAATCCTAACAAGTTCTGCCTCTACCATCGTGACCACGGCCACGATACAGAGGAGTGCATTCAGCTCCGGGACGAGATCGAGGAGCTCATCAAACGAGATCGGCTCGACAGGTTCATTCGACGCCGACCTGAAGGCAGAGAGGATCGGCCAAGAGCCCTGCCGCAACCTGAACCGCCAAGGAGGGAAGAGCAGCCCGGAGATCGGCCTCCGATCGGGACCATCAACTCCATCACCGGAGGACCTCAAGGAGGAGCAGACCTTCCACGACCATGGGACTCGAGAAACCTGTAAATGTACTACTAACGACTTTGCTTTGAATCAAAATTCCTTTCGACTTTGCATGTCTTTCCCTTTTGGCATGGACTTATTACGACTGGGGATAACCCCTTCAAACAATCGAAACAAGGTCATGTTAGGAACAGGAGGAGAACCTCGTCCTGACATGAGCAAAATGAAAGTCCGATTGTTTTAAGATCGGATCGGGGGAGAGGCCCATATAACGGCCCTTAAGTGCCCCCATGGTCATGTTCGGAACAGGAGGAGAACCTCGTCCTAACATGAGCAAAATGAAAGTCCGATTATTTTAAGATCGGATCGGGGGAGAGGCCCATATAACGGCCCTTAAGTGCCCCCATGGCCATGTTAGGGACAGGAGGAGAATCTCGCCCTAACATAGGCAAAGTCAAAGGCCCGGTTCTTTTAGACCGGATGGGGGGAGAGGCCCTACAACGTCCTTATGCGCCCCCACAGCCATGTTAGGGACAGGAGGAGAACCTCGCCCTAACATGAGCAAAGTCAAAAGCCCGGTTCTTTTAGACCGGATGGGGGAGAGGCCCTACAACGCCCTTATGCACCCCCACAGCCATGTTAGGGACAGGAGGAGAACCTCGCCCTAACATGAGCAAAGTCAAAAGCCCGGTTCTTTTAGATCGGATGGGGGGAGAGACCCTACAACGCCCTTATGCGCCCCCACAGCCATGTTAGGGACAGGAGGAGAACCTCGCCCTAACATGAGCAAAGTCAAAGGCCCGGTTCTTTTAGACCGGATGGGGGGAGAGGCCCTACAACGCCCTTATGTACCCCCACAGTCATGTTAGGAACAGGAGAAAAATCTCGTCCTGACATGAGCAAAGTCAAAGACCCGGTTCTTTTAGACCGGATGGGGGAAGAGGCCCTTGCAACGACCTTTATGTGCCCCCACAGCCCCGTTGGGAACAGAAGGAGAACCTCGTCCTAACCTGAGCTGAGATCGACTACGTCAAGAACAGAAGGAGAACCTTGTCCTGACGATGACAAAAACTCGATCGCCCAACACGATCAGATAAAGAGAAAAGTCCCCTCAACGGCACCTCTACACCTCTACGCGACTCCACGAAAAGCAAGGGGAGGACCCTCACTCAGAAAAGAGGAGAAAAATTAAAAAGGAAAGCGACGAACTACATCGACAACAGATGAAAAACAAACTATACCAAAAACATACGGAACTTCGTCTCAACAAAGACGGGAGCTCCTACCGAACATCTCCGGTCTCTAAGAAGGCTCTCGACACGGGTCAAAAAAATAATGACTCCTTCAAGGTAATGCGAAGTTCAGACTACGAGCTCGAGCCTACGGCCATGGACGACAAGAAAAGCAAATCAATGTGGCGACGACTGGGAACCTCCGAACAACACCGACGTCGAACAAGTCAAGAGACAAAAGAAGTTCGGCGAACGACGATTTAATGCAATGCGTGGACGAGGTAACAAAAAATCTCTTTTTCATTTCATTCACAAAATATACACTACAAAGCCCAGCAGGCTAAAGGAAGAAAAGCAAAACAACAAGAACAAGACAAAACAACAAAAGAAAAAATATATACATGGGAAGACGGAAGGCAAAAAGAGCCCTAAGGGGGCCCGGCTTCCTCCGACCTCGAACTTTCGGCTTCGACCCTCGCCAGGGAGCGCCTTAAACTTTCGACTTCTGCTTTCAATTCTCTCTCTCTCATTAATATCTCCATGTATCTACGGTGAAATCGCCGGCTCTCGTTCTTCGCCTCTCGACGTCTTTTTCTCAGGACCTCGGATTCCGCCTCCGCGTCCTTGACGGCCTGCTGCTCGCACGCCAGCTGGATCTTCACTTGCTGCAGCTCGGCCTTCCCCTCCCCAAGGGCGACAGATAGCTCTTCTGCGGTTCTTCTCAGGGATTGGAGTTCGCTGGAATTCCGAGCGGAAGCAAGCTGAGCCCCTCCAACTAGCTGTCCTTAAAGGCGGGCAACTTCGTCGGTCGCCATCCTGAGCCTCCCTTTGTATTCGTCCACCTGCTTGCGCCAACCGGCCCGGTACGCATCATAGCTCGCCTCGGCATCCTGGAGCTGTTGCTGGAGGACGGAGATCTTCTTCGACAATTCCCAATCGCTGTCGGCCCGAGTCAAAAGCCAGGATGAGCTTCCTTCCAACTGGCTAATCCTCTCCTGAGCGGCCGATAGCTCCACTCGGAGGGAACTGATCTTGGCAGCTTAAGCCCAAATTCGATCGCTGGCGCACTTCCTGTATTCCTCGAGCTCCCTCTCGAAGTTCGCCTTTCTCCGGCTGTACTCCATGATCCCCTTCACGTGGAGGTTTCGGAAGCGGGTGGCTTCTGCGGTGGCTTCGGAGTGACCCTCCCTCAACCTGCGGAGCTCGCCTTCCATCTTCTTCAACCTTTTCGTCAAATGAAGAACTTCCTTCTTCAGGCGCTGGATCGTGGACTTCAGCGAAATCCCCTGAGGCAAAGGGAAGCGCTTCGGCAGGACGCTGCCATCGGGAGGTCAACGCGTTAAGATGCAGCTCATTACAAAGAAGAAGAAAGAAAGAAAGAAAAAGAAGAGAAGAAAAGTCTCCCACAAGGAGGAGACCAATTTTATTGACTGAACGTTTCTTGAAGACAAAAGAAAGAAGAAAAATTACAATAAAGGAAGAATACGAGGTTAGAGGTCTCGGACCTCTGGACCAACGGGGGGACTCGGCACCTCTGGGGGGTGGTCCGCGGTGGCTGCGACGGTGGTGGAGGGTCCGGCTTCATCCTCGGACGCCTCGTCCAAGAAGCTGAGGTCAAGCTCGGAGAATTTCACGGCCATCTTCTCCTGGCAGAGCTCGAACCCTTTATTGAATGTGGCTTGACCGAACTCAACCTTCAACTTCTTCATTTCGGTGGAAGCCTTGAACTCCACCGCTTGACCCCTGACCTCCGAGATCAAGGTCGGGATCTGTTCCGCCATGTTGGCGACCTCGGCCTCCGCCCTCCTCACCATCTCCTCCAAGGCGGCCTTCTGTTCCGCCGAGATCTGTCTCTCTCTCAAACGCTTCTCGGAGACCGGCCGCCTCGAGGGCCATTTCCTTAAGGCGGGCAGCCTTGGCCTGCTGACCTTCCACCGCCTTGTTTGTCGTCTCGATGTTGGCGAGGAGTTGGTGTCCGAGCTGCAAGGACGACCGGAGGGTCAGAATGGAAGCTGAGAAGTTAATTAAATAAAGAAGCGAAAGGAAGAAAGGAAGATGAATCTGCTTACCTCGAGGAAGGCCCCCAGCGAGTCCCAGACTCGTTGTGCAGGATCGACGCGGACGATCCTCTGGACGACTTCGGGCAGTGAGCATCCGTCTACCAGCTTTTTTATTAGGTCCCTGTCACTAAAGGGATCATCCCCCTGCTCCTCTTCAGAGCCGCGGGATTCTTCGGTGGCAGCCTGGCGACTGCCGACCCTGCGGGCCAAGATCTTCCTCCTCTTCCTCCTCTCACCCCCTGGCACCTCCTCAGGACGGGTCTCCGCAGCGGGGACCTCGGTAGGAGAACTCAAACCCCTCGAGGAAGCCCGGGCGGCTGGAAGCTCAGTGTCTGCAAGGACGTCGGCGGCTGAGGTCGCTTGGGCGGGCGCGGCCGAACTCATCCCCTCCACTCTGGTCTTCTTCGCCAGTCCGGAGGCCGCGGCGCCCTTTCTTTTGAGAGCCTTCAGGCTTCTGGCAAGCATCTGTGCTTCTTCGGCGTCCATGCCTAAAAAAAAAAAAAAAAAAAAAAGAGAGAAAAAGAAGAAAAAAAGAAAGAGGGCGTGAAAAAGAAGAAAAGAAGAGAAGTAGGGGAGAGAGAGGAAAGGAAAGGAAAAGAAGAAAAGAAAAGGAGAGATGAAATACTAGCGGGATCCAGGGGGTTCAAGCCGATGTTGAACAGAAACTGCTCCTTCAGGAGATTGGGGAGAGAAATAGTTGGATATCGGAGGAGTTTCTGGGAGGCTTGATGATCGTCCCCCCCAGGCTGGGCGCCCGGCGGACGGAGTCCCTCGGGGAGCCCCAAGGGGGCAACCCTAGCCTCAAGGTCGGGCATCGAACATATAGAAACTTTCCCTTCCAGTTATGGATAGAAGAGGGGGCACCTTTCAACAACCCCTTTCTACCGAACTGTGGGGAGAAGTACCACCAGTCCTTCGCCGTGGGATGACGCTTGAAGGTGTAGAAGTATCTAAACAAGAAAAGGGTGGGCTGGACTTCGACTATATGACAAAGAGAGATGAACCCTATCAAGAACCTAAAGGAGTTTGGTGCAACCGAAGCCAGAGAAATGTCTAGAAATCGAAAAAGGACAATGACAAAAGGTAGAAAAGGAAGCCGAAGTCCGGCACGGAAGGCCTCCTGGTACAGGCAGAAGCAGTCGGGGGGAGGGACACTAGCCCGGTCGGACGGGCCAGGAAGTTCCAGTTTGTACTCCAGAGGAACCCCATACTGAACTCTTATCAGTTGGAGTTCGTCCGGAGTCAGAGAACAAGGAATGACGTCCGGTGCAAAAATCGGACGAGATTCAGCTCTGCTACCGGTTCATCTACCACCTGAGGACTTTGGGAGACCGAGACAGACGAACTCCTAGAGCCGCTGGAAGAAGAAGCCCTGGAAGACATCTAGAATCACACGAAGACCACTTACAGAGGCGAAATCCCTAAAAATCGGAGAAAATCGCGGACAAGGTCTCGGGGGACTGATGTGCAGAGCAAGAGGAAGAAAGATCGAACGGTAAAAGGAAGAACAAAAAGAGGAAGGAGTTCCGAGACTAACCTAAGCGATTCGGAGAGGTGCGAAGGTGCGGAAATGGGGACGGCTCGAGGAACGCCTAAGGCTGGAAAGGGCGCTGAGAAAAATCGGAGTTCTCAGGGAGAAGAAGGGCGCCAGAACGAGACCGTCGGATAGAGTAGGACTCTTGGAGGAGGAGTGCGGGTTTAAATAGGCCCCGAGATCTGGCATAATGATGATTGCGAATCCCCTCTAACCGGTCTCTTTTCACCGCGTGTCCCACTCACCACAGCGGGCGGTTAAAAAGTGGCAAACGGCTGACAGAGCCTTTATTGCGCCACGCCTTGAGCACCGTTCCGCTGCAGGTTCCAGAAGAGCCTCTTCGGATCGTCTCGATTTGAAAAGACTCCAGCGCATGCGCATTGAATACCAAAATATCTGAGGACGATTGCGCGCGAACGTCAAGGGAGCAACTTCGGCTGTGATAATCTCTCTGTACTTTCTTCATTCGAAATTCGAACTCGGAAGTAGAGGGCTGGTGTTGGGTATAAAATACCCTCAGCCGAAGTTCTTGACAGGATTGACCCTCCCAGGACTCCTCCGGCTTTCGACTGCAGATGATATCTCTCCGGACTTCTTCAACAGCCGAATTTCCACGGTGCTGACTGAATTCCCCCGATGGACGAACTCCCACTGCACCACCCGAGCTCCTTCAACATGAGTTCCCCTAGTCATCTATTAAGCCGCCCCAAGTGCTCGCTGAGCTCCGTCGCCAGCCGACCTTCTACGACTATCAGCCGTTCCCCGAATCCCTTCCAGACTTCTTCCAGCCAGGTTCAACTCCAATCCGAACTACCCCGGACTTCGTCAACGGCTGAACTTCTCCAACGGTAGATTCCTACAACTACCAGATTTTATCCGGACTCCTACGGGAGCCGGACTTCGTCCCCGATCTCGACCGCTGGAAGGCTTCGCTCAGACTCCTACGGGAGCCGGGCTTCGTCCTCGACCCCGGCTGCTGGTAAACTTCGTCCGGACTCCTAAGGGAGCCGGACTTCGTTCCTGACTTTGATTGCAGGTAGACTTCGCCCGGGCTCCTACGGGAGCCAGATCTCGTCTCCGACTCCAGTTGCGGGAAGACTCTGCCCGGACTCCTACGGGAGCCGGACTTCGTTCCCGACTCCGGCTGCAGACGGACTTCGCCCGGACTCCTACGGGAGCCGGACTCCGCCCACGACTTCACTTACAGGTAAACTTCGTCCGGACTCCTACGGGAGCCGGACTTCACCCACAACTCCAATTGCAAGAAGACTCAGTCCGGACTCCTACGGGAGCCGGATCTCGTCTCCGACTCCGGCCGAAGGAAGACTCCGTCCGGACTTCATCCTCGATCTCGACTGCTGGAAGGCTTCGCCCGGACTCCTACGGGAGCCAGGCTCCGTCCTCGACCCCGACTGCTGGTAAATTTCGTCCGGACTCCTAAGGGAGCCGGACTTCACCCCTGATTTTGATTGCAGGTAGACTTCGCTCGGGCTCCTACGGGAGCCAGATCTCGTCTCCGACTCCAGCTTCTCCGACGCAGACGGATTTTTGCACCAACAATGACCATGGTGGAAATGCCAAGAAGGATATTACATTAGCTGCATTGACAGCGATGGTCTTCAATATTTAACTGTCTTTTGTAATAATGGGTATATTTTCTCCAAGCATAGGAAAACCCTTTTAATCAGTTTGAAGATTATCTCCCCAAGTTTCTGCATTGTTGTAGCCAAGAAAGAGTCTGGCATGGAAGGTCATCATCTTTAGAGAACCTGAGATCATTTGCAAGAGAAACCTTTTCTACAAGTATACAAGCCTCGTACCAACTATTTGAATCATCTTTTTCACTTCTTCTTTTATTCCTATCAGAGGCTATAAGGCCTACCTAAGTTACTTGAGGTCTCTCCTACCTAATAAACCCATAAAAATAGAATGAAGATAAAATTTGGTAAAATGTCGATTTTTTGCAGAGATTCAGGCAAGCATTGGCCAAAGTCATCGATCAAACAAATTTTTCAAGAAAGCCGATATGAAACTCCAACAATTTCAACAATATGGGAAATTTTTTTTTTTAGAAGTTGCTAGCAAAGCAATAAGCCCTTACCTTCAGAAATCAGGACAAGCGTTGGCCAAAGGCACCGATCAAACAAATTCCAAGAAAGCCGATCATTAAACTCCAAGAATTTCATCAATACATGATTTTTTTTTTTCAGAAATTACTCGCAAAGGGATAAAGCCCTTACCTGGGAAGACACAGCTTGAAGAGGAATTTCCCTTCTGCCTCCGACATAGAAAAAAAGAAAAGAAAAGAAAAGGCATTAGAAACAAGAAATCCATCAGGAAAATACTCTGATTGAAACCGTAACGCAATGCTACAAAGAAAGACTTACAACGGCTGCGGCAGTATCATCGCAGCTGGTCTCGATGCCAAGAATGACGACATCCTCCGAAGCCAAGCTCCGATCCGAGTCTGAGGATATCTGAGAAAAGACGCCAGAAGGCGAGGGTATAGGAGGGAGGTGTTTGAAAGAAGGCTTCAAAGAGAAGGGGGGAGACGGAGGTAAAGGGTTGCCGAGGGCCCTTTGAAGCTGCGAGCCAAAGCCCTAGTTCCCGAAGGCGTGATCGTTTGAGAGAGGTTATGAAGAGAGCGGAGCAGGAAACCCAGAAAGACGATGCGAGCTTAGAGAACGACATGTCCGAGGGGTAACCCGGTCTAGGAGATATCACGGCCTGTATCGGTGAATGGCCGAAACTGAGACGAACCGATACGTAAACGCCAGAACCTGTATCAGCCTTCTTTTTTAATCTTTGTTGGATTAATATTTTGAAATACTTATTACAACCCTATAGGCCTCCACTTGCACGCCCTGAATCCGACAGCCAGCGGATTTGATTTGATCAAACTCTCCGCCAATGCAAAGGTACCATTTCAGAGCTGTTTTTGATTTTGTTGTTATATTTTAATTATTAAAATATTTTTAAATTATTGCAGTATAATCTCCATGATTTTTAGAAAATGTCCCAATTAATTCTCATAAACTTTTACATTAATTGTGCACTAAAATGTGAGTCTTGGCTTCACACATCATCATTCACTATCTCTTCTACTTTTGCCCCAATTGTTTGTTATGCTAATTCAAGCCACATTGCCTGTTGTCGCGATGACCGAACATGAAGTCAAGTTGGCTGCCAAGTGGATGATAGCTGCAGAAAATCTATTGGGATACTAGGATGGTTGAGAATATGGATGGAGCCATAAAGGTCACCAGCAATCTAGACCCATGCTTTTGTTGCCTCTCCTGCAACATGTTGCATGAAAAACGCTAATATGAACAAAATGGTTTAGATGAATTTAAAAAAAAAAATAAAATCAATAACTATTGTTAAGAATTTGACTAATATCTTACTCAGAAAATATGTTTGAAGTATATACGATTATTGATCCCTTTTTCAGATGCCGGCCTAGGCACTAGTTGGACGAATGCACTAGTAAGCCACCAATTCGAATGGAAGTGAATTTTTCTCTCTTGAACTTTTAAGGGCATTCATTACTAGCATGTGCATGTTGTCCATTCAGAGAAGGGCAATAACTAAGAAGCTATACCGTGGAGGATTAAAGGTAAAAAAAAGATTAATTGAGAATAAAAAGGATAAAAATTCATTAATTTTGGTGTTTGGATGAGAAGTCTTTAGATTACAAATTGATACTTGTTGCTGCTCGATTCAGTCAATATCGGAGAGACGGCGGTTGAGCCTCACGCAGAGATATTGGCACTGGAGTGACTTGCAAATAAATCTGAACCAGAGATTTTCACTCCAACGAGGACCCTCCGACATTCAAATCAGATTCAAAGAATAATAAGAGCAGCAACCAGATCTCTAAGAGGGATTGATTAGCTTACCTTGGTTCTCAGGGCTTTGGTTGCTTATATAGAAGACTGTCGAATAGCTGGTCATACAGCTGTATGAAGATTGTGAGATCCTAAGATTACAGAGCTGTTTAACATGCTATAATGGACGAGATATTTCAGCTCTCAATCACTCCCACAAGATTAAGAGAGTTGGTTATATTTGAGTCTATCCACTTGGAGTGGACAGCTGTCGCGTATATCATGAAGTGAGTCGGCTGTGATAACAGAGACAGTCCACGTGCTAAGACATCGATCTGTCGAGGTAACAGAATGCACCGGACAGATCATACGATAGACCAGATGCAAGTTGCTCGGCATTGTATATGGCTCTGCTCTTAAGTCAGTGGCCCCAATGATAGTTTAAAGACCTGAGATGTCTCATGATTGGCACGCTGATCTGAGATACTTACGGTAACCACCATAACACTACTCTATAGTTTTGAGTCTGAGAATCAGATGAAAGAAATATTTTAAAAGTCGTACATTGGATCTGGAGATATGCACTTTCATGCCTTCACGAATATTTGCTGCTGCAACCACTGCATCATTATGCAGGACAAGTATACCTTTAGCATCCTGCTCGGTGAAGACAATAGCATCCTCGCCCTCATCTTCAAGCCTTGACCTCTTCGCCTCTGGAGGCTCTGTCGATCCAGATCATCTCCTAGTTATCATATGGATTTCATCTCGGATGGATTGGTCTTCCACTATCGCCTATCCCCCTGCTTCCTATCTCCCTTACTGCACTGGTATTGATTGTGGCTAGGTAGAGGGAATGGTTGCGGAAGCAAAGGAGCCAATTGCTGAGCTCTTGAAGGTCGACGTTGAGGTACCACCCTCAGGATGAAATGGTTCAGTCTTCCTGCTTGACGAAATGCATCGCGAATGCCTTCTCCATCAGCATCTTCTCTCTTACTGAAACCCCTTCCGATGAGGTTTTCACCACATCCTTTGATGGAGCAACCATCGATTCAACAATGAGAGGGGATTTTCATCCCCCGTTGCTGCAGGAGTCGATTCAATGGCCGGAGCTTGGGTATAGCTATCCACTGGAGCTGAAGAACCAACGGTCGGGGGCCTTGGCCTGTTTTTTTCGGGCCAACATCAGTTTAAGTTTCCTCACAAGTTTTAAGCTCATCTTGCTTCTGAGGGTTGCGATAAAGGTTTGGAGCAGGAAAGTCTTGCGATTATTTTTCTCTGACTAAATGTCAGGAGCTGATTTAAAAAGGAGATAAAAAATGAAGATAAAAAGCCACCATCTAAAAAATTAAATTTTTGAGAAAACCACCAGTGGGGTCCCATCAATTGCGATCGTTTGCAATGATTGTACCAAAATGATATCAACAACTTTAAATGCCGAACATTCATGAAGAATAAAAGCACATCTCCAGATCCAAGGTACGACTTTCAAAATATTTTTTCATCTGATTTTCAGACTCAGGAGTAGGAGAGTAGTGTTATGGTATTACCGTGAGTACCTCAGATTAGTATGTCAATCATGGGACATCTTAGGTCTTCAAGCTATCATCAGGACCGTTACTTAAAAGTAGAGCCATATACAGTATAGAGCAGCTTGCGTTTGATCTATCGTATAGTCTGTTTGGTGCATTCCGTTGCCTCGACAGATCGATGCCTTAGCACGTGGGCTGTTCTTATTATCATAGCCGATTTACTTCATGATGTGTACAATGGTTGTCCACCCCGAGTGGATAGACTCAGGCATCACCAACTTTCTTAATCTTGTGGAAGTGATTGAGGGCTGAAATATTTCGTCCGTTATAGCATATTGAACAGCTCTGTAATCTCAAAATCTCACAATCTTCATACAGCTGTGTGACTAGCTGTTCGACAGCCTTCTATATATGTAACCAAAGCCCTGAGGATCAAGATAAGCCAATCAATCTCTCTTAGAAAACTAGTTGCTGCTCCTATTATTCTCTGAATCTGACTTGAGCATTGGAGGATCCTTGCCGGAGCGAAAACCTCCAGTTTGGACTTATTTTGCAGATCACTCCAGTGCCAGCATTTCTGCACGAGGCTCAGCCACCGTCTCTCTGACTTCGACCGAATTGAGCAGCAACAATACTTATAAATGGTTTTTATTAACTACTGAGTTAGGTGTTAATATTCAGTTTCAACATTTGTTATTGTTAGTTTTATGGTGGGCTATATTTGCTATGCATGCATGGCAATTACCATTCTTTCCGCTATCTATTTTGAGTACTTTGGATAATGCTAGCATCTTCTCTAATCGTTTGAGTATTAATAACAACCCGACAACTACTTTCTTTGGATTCTACTTATTTACTTCATTCTAGACCAATAGTTGTCACCCCTTCAACATGCATCCCTTATAGTTGCCTTGCACCTTTCATAGTTGGCCTACATTCTTTATGGTCGACATATATACACCTTCGTACTTGGCCTGCATCCTAGTAGTTAGCCTATACCCTTGCAAGTCGATCTACATACTTAGTACTAGTGGCGTAGTTCGGATTTTTACCCTCGGAGTTCAATATATAAATTAAAATAAATAAATAAATAAAAATAAATTTAATAATATTACATTAATTGAAAGTGAGAGAGAAAGAAAAGAGGAAAAAAGTCAAAAAAAAGTGAGAGAAAGAATTAAAACTTGAGACATGGGGGATGGAAGGTGGGGATTCAAACCACTAGGCTAATTAAGATTCTTTATTTTATAGAGATTTAAAAGTATATATATATATATATATATATATATAATTTTTGAATAATATTTATATATCTCTAAGGGTATTATATCAAAACTTGAGGTTTCAATTGAACCCCCAAGTCAAAACGTGGCTCTGCCCCTGCTCAGCATTGTTAGCACTATTGGTAGTTGGTTTGTAATCTGGTACTTGGTCTATACCCTAGTACCAAGCCTGCATCCTGGACGGTTAACCTATATTTTGGTAATAAGGTTTGCACTTTGGTAATTGGCTTGTACTTTGGTACTTGATCTGTATCCCTAGTAGTCAATCTACATCCTTGCACTTAGTTTAAGGTTGACATTCTCCTAAATCTTCTTATAATTCGGCCCATGTAAGATGCCTTTTCTAAAAATCCACTATCGCAGAGTCTATATTGGATAACTTTCCAAGGTCTTTTATGATCGGTGTATGGATCACAATCATACGGTTTGGGTGAGGTGTAAACAACAACCCTAATATAAAGAACCTATACACATGCATCTCTAGCATTTCTAGACAAGCTCGAGAATATCTGTGGTACATGAATATTTGGCAAGCTAAATTAACCAATTTTTCATCAAGGCACTTTTCTTACAATATGAGGGTCCCAATCTAGTTTGTTTCCTACAAATTATTAAGAAATGTTCGGTAACAGCAAAGAAAGCTTTATGAATGCCTCTGGGTTGCTTGATGAAGACAAGTGCATCATCTCATGATCCTATTGCTTCTTAATTTTCTCTTCCTATATCCATCATATACATGCCTAAAAAAATGCCACATGACTATTATAAACAATTAGTTGAATTATTGTATCCATTAAAAAACCCATACAACTTGCTTACATGACTAAAGACAATGCATCATGCCATGATCCTATGGCTTCTTAAGTTGCTCTTCCTATATCCATCAAACACATGACTAAGAAAATGCCACGTAACTATTGTAAATAGTTAGTTGATTTATTCTATGCATTAAACCCATACAACGTGCTTACATGCCTCAATTGTGGATGAGTTACCATTGAGGTCAGTAATTATTCTTCAATACAACCGGTGTAAATCTTGAAGCACGAAGTACATATGAATAGTGAGATGGGTTTTATATGCTACAAGTAAGAATTCACTACTCTCATCGGCTTGTAAAGTCAACTTGCGGAGATGTTTTGGTTGGTGTCGAAGATATCCCCTGGTTTCTCACTGAAGATATCCTTGAACATGAAGGCTATTTCTTGCTTGGTCTTTTATCTACTTAAGATACCTGACAAGAAAGTTGCCATGGAAAGCTAAAGTGGTATGAAATGTTGTTAAGTGTACTAGAAAAATTTCCTGAACTCACAAATGCAACACTAACAACTCAACAATGTATGGCTCACTAAATTCCATTTGCAACAGTAGATTATATATTGGCTCCTTCAGGGTTGATTTTTGTTCATTTTTGGATCTAAGAAACCTATAAATGAAAGTATGAGATGCTAGCTTTGTAGGAAGGGAATCATATATAAGCTATTTAATTGAGAGATGTGGAGAACAAATGGTATAATTTTTTTTTTTCAAAGGCGGTATACAATTATGGAGGGCCAACTCTTGTACCACAAGAAATTTTTGCAGGAGGCCAACACCCACCTAGCTCCATTTTTGTCTCCAACGTCCTAAATTTCGCTGATAGGAAGCTAAAAGATCTCTCTGAGGTGTTGATAAAGTGGCACTTTTTTTTTTTTTTAATGAAGTGGCAGCTAGGATGAAGATAAAACAAACTATAATCACAGACAATATTTTTATTGTTATACCTTATCTCAAATATAAAAATTATGGAAGCCAGTATTCGGGAAAATGGGCCAAGAAATGAAAATAATATAAATCTTTTTTTCCTTTTTTTGCAATTATATGAGATATTATTTCGATTCATCAAGTAATAACAATAATCCCTACAATCCATACAAGTAATTGACAAGTAAATAATTAAGCAATCTACAAATAAAAGATGAATAATTTTAATGCATGTGAAAAATATGTCGAAATGAAGGAACAAAATCATAAAACCTAGTTGAATCTTCCACTATTTGAAACAATGAGATTACAAGATAATTCTTTCTAGTTTAACTAGAGGCTATATAAATATCATCGAGATTGAAACTTAGCTTCTATAATAATAATTTTTACTACTAATAAAATAGATTTCAATAACAATTAACAAAATTAAAAATGAGTCTCATCAAGTATCGATACTTGAAATATCCAATGAAGAAAAATTTCAAAGATTCAAGCCATCTAATTTATAGCTTTCAATATCAAAAACAATATATTAAATTTTAATAAAATCAAAATAAAATAAATTATTCAATGATCTGATAAAATAGTGTGATAATTATAGAATTTTCTCTCTATTTTCCTGCTTGGTCCCGTCCCCACAACACCACCGCCCCCGCCCCCCCCCCCACATTTTTCTTTTCCTTTTTTTTTTCACTATCTCTGGTGCGCCACTCTCCAACGAGCCGAAAAAGGGACTTGTGAAGGATGTGGCTCATAATGGGCCACGTCGAATTTATTTTAATAATTATAACTAATGTGGATCATCCGAACAGGTGAGAGGGCGATTAAAGAACGTGCTTCATGATATGCATGAGTTTTTTGGGTGAGTAGATGCACACTCATTCGAGGGAGATAAATTTCAAAAATTTGTCTCCATGTGCAGGAGAACAGTAGCGTTACGGGACTCCCGCTATAATACGCACAAGCTTCTGTCTAACCTCAATCGGGACTTGGTTGTTCAATGAAGAAAATTCTAACAAGCCAACATTCGTACGTGTATCCCTTTCGTGAACGCATCGCTGGCAATCGGGAAGCAGTTTCCGCATGATAAACACGTGTACGTCCCCACGTCCAATGGCCCTGCCGGGCCGCCCGCGTGACTGACGCCGGACACTGCCTCAAGGCTTTAAATTTGTTGCATCGCTTGAAACGGTGTCCGTCGAACACATTACATTGCTTAAACTTGTGTCAGCTTGTTCCTCTCTGTTCTTGGTTATTTCGAAACCAAGTTTTCCAGGAGGAGGTGCCGTAGATGGAGTTCTCCGGTCTTCTGCTGCTATGGATTTCGGTTACCCTCCCCCTCCTCTTACTCTTCAAAGTAGTAGCAGGACAAAGATCCCACTCCCATAGCCGGCTGCCACCGGACCCAGACCGCTCCCCATCGCAGGGAGCCTATTCCAGCTCGGCGACAAGCCCCATCAGTCGTTGGCCCGGCTCGCAAAGACATATGGTCCCCTCATGACCCTCCGACTTGGCCAAGTATTCACCATAGTCGTGTCCTCCCCGGAGATTGCTAGAGAAGTGCTTCAAAAGAAGGATGCGGCCTTCTCCGGCCGCTCGGTTGCCGACGCCCTTCGTGCTCTCGGTCATGCCGATATCTCCACCCTATGGCTGCCACCATCCAATCAGTGGCGAAGCCTCCGCAGGATTTGTAACACAACGCTCTTCAATTCCCAAACATTAGACGCCCGCCAGTCCCTCCGGCGACAAAAAATACAAGAATTGCTATCTTATATAACTGACCGTTCCCTGAAGGGTTTGCCCGTGGATATCGGGCGAGTGGCGTTCACAACGTCGCTCAATCTGATGTCTCGCACCATTTTCTCTGTTGACCTCGTCGATCTATACTCCGAGTCCTCCCAAGAATTCAACGACGTGGTGCATGGGATCGTGAAGGAAGTCGGGGGCTCTAACCTCTCAGATTTCTTCCCACGGCTCGCCCCTATAGACCCGCAAGGCAGAAGGCGACGCTTGACGGTTCTTTTCAAGAAGCTGCATGATATTTTTGACGAACAGATCGACCGGCGACTGCAGAGCAAAGCAGAACACCAAACAAACCGCCAGGACGTCTTGGAGGTGCTCCTCCATCTTCAAGTGCAGCGAGATAGCTTAAATATCGACCGACAAGTCATGAAAGCGTTGTTCGTGGTAACCGCATAAAATTGCAATTTAAGTTGATTTTTAATTTGTTTCAAAACTTTCTTTACTTCAATTGTAATATGAAAGCTTTTCTTGTGCTAGGACCTATTTGTTGCCGGTACCGACACGAACTCGAGCACGGTGGAGTGGGCGATGACGGAGCTGTTGAGAAACCCTAGGTGCATGGCGAAGGCCGGCGACGAGGTTGCGAGAGTGATTGGCCGGGAGAAGGAGGTGGAAGAGACGGATATTGGCCGGCTCCCCTACCTCCGGGCCGTGGTCAAGGAGACCTTTCGACTGCACCCGCCGGCGCCATTCTTGCTGCCCCGGAAGGTAGAATCAACGGTGGAGCTGCACGGGTACACCGTGCCGAAGGGCACCCGCGTCCTGGTGAACGTGTGGGCCTACGGCCGGGATGGGGAGGTGTGGCCGGAACCAAATGAGTTCAAACCCGAGAGGTTCTTGGACAGGGATGTGGACTTCCGGGGCCGAGACATGGAGCTGATTCCGTTCGGTGCAGGGCGTCGTATTTGCCCAGGATTGCCGCTGGCTTTCCGGATCGTGCATTTGATGCTGGCGTCGTTGCTCCAAAAATTTGAGTGGAAGCTGCCCGATGGGATGGGGCCGACTGACGTGGATATGACGGAGAACTTTGGGGTCACCTTGGGCAAGGCTGTCCCTCTCCGGGCCATTGCAATCTCCATCGCCTGACGTGTGACACAGCGAGGTGCTTGAATGTCCACAATCCAAGAACTCAGCCAGCTCATAATCCGGTTCATAATTATTTCTCTGATTTCAGAGTCGGTTATGTTGATTATGGATCTACTTTCTTAAAATAACTATGTAAATGTCTACCTTATTCTTAATACAAGAGAAGTCCTTCTTAATACAAGAGAAGTCCTGATCTAATTGGGAGCAAAGCCAGATCAATTTCTCATGCGCCGAACCCGAAGAGAAGAATGATCCAGCGTAGAAAAGGAAATAATAAGCACGATATCTAATTGATACCGCAAAATCAATCTTAGTATATTGACAGGATATTAATGGACAGGATGAAGAAATAAAAACAAAAATAAGTTTTTTTCCGAGTGCATTTGTTCATCTCTTTCAAAGTTAAACTAAAAATTTTGTATGTCCATGATATTGATAGAGAAGGAAGGATGATCGAGGAATATGAAGGATTGACCTACCATCCATTCTTTTATGTATTTAATAAAATATGGAAGGATCAATGGATGGGAATGATTTTTTGCTCTATTTGATATAGAAAAAAAATAAAAGAAATGATGAATAATATTTATATAATATTTTTAATGAACTACTATTTTATAAAAAAAGGTTATTATTATTTTTTAATTTATAATACTTATTTAGTTTAAAAACTTGACAATATATAAACTTATACTCTTTATAATTTATTATTATATAAATAATTTAATTTAATTTAATATTTTTTATAAATTAATTATGTAAGAATTAATTTACTAATAGTAGATATATAAAAAAATTAATTAATTTATTATTTTATTTTAATATTTAATTGATTTTATATAAATAGTCAAATAAAAGATAGTGAATATAAATAGAAAATATAAGATAATTCTAATTATTTTTTTAAATAATAAAAATTATGCGCTAGAATAAAAAGTAATAAAATCGGTAGCATAGGATTAATAGCATAGGTTAACAATAAAACAGATAATATAGTTGGTAGATGATGTTTTTGAATATATTTTTTTGATAAGATAAATAAATTAATTAATACAAATATGCATCGATATATATGTGAAAGTCTAAAAATAAAATATTTTAAAATAATATTGAAAATATATTGAAGAATCTTATGGAGTAATCTAAGCATGATTGGCTATATAGCATGCCATCTAGTTTGTAGCACCATTGTCTTCTTTGTAAATGTATGAAACCTCATCAGGGAGTAGCTGTGCATTATCCCAAAACATCCTTTGATTTGTAGGTAGGGGTAGAAAATCCTCCAAATACTCTTTGAAAGAGGATGATTAATGAGAAAATGGGTGATGGATTAGAGGTGAACTATTGAAGGGTAATCTCGTGCCATCCTTTTTTTTCTAGAACTTGACATGCAAGACATTTTTCATGCATTTCTCATACACCATAGAGATTTTACTACAAGAATATTGAGTATTAGTGACGACTATTAGCGACGGTAAATTTATCGTCATTAATAACCATTTTTATCGATGGTAAATAGCGATCAAAAAATCTGTCATCGCAAAAAATAAAAAATTATCACCGATGGAAGACTGACTATTAGGACGGCAAAAACCATCACTAATAAATTTAAAATTTTAATTTTTTTTATTATAATTATATTACATTAATTAATTATCGATGGTTATTAACGACGGCTGTAATTACCATCGCTAATAATTTTGAAAAAAATTATTTAAAAATTTATGAAAAAATATTTTTTTTTGATAAAAATATTAGCAACGGTTATAGCGATGGACCGCTACTATAAGAATCCGGACTATTAGCGATGGATATTTATCATCACTAATAGTCCAATTGCTGTCGCTAATAACATCGTCATTACTAAATCCGTTGTAACAGTCAATCTAAAAAAAATTTATCGCTAAATATTCTTATTAACGATGAAATACCACCGTCGCAAATATAACTATTAGCAATGGCATTAACAATGCAATAATTCCATCACTAATTATTTTTTAATTTTTAAATTAAATTTTTTAAATTTAAAAATATATTAGCAAAATATTTTCATGGCTAATACCATTGCTAATAATTATTAGATAAAAAATACCATTGCTAATCCGTCTCTAATTTTTTTAATTAAATATTTTTTTAAAAAATATTAGAGATGATGGTATCGTCACTAATGCTGTCGCTAATAAGTATTAGTGACAGTATTTTTCATTACTAATACGTCATTAATAATTAATTTTATTTTTTTAAAAAATTAATAATTTTTTTTAAAATCTGTTTTAATTAATCACAATAATTATGGTTCCTAATTATACATGTTATAATTAAAATCCAAAGATAATATGATAATAGAAATTAAAAATTATTATATTATATTAAAAATATAAATTATATAATTTTTTTACAATCAGTATAAAAAAATATAATATATAAAAAAATTAGATTCGATCCTTGTCATCATCTGTCTCCTCCTCCCATTCCTCTCTAGCAGTTGGTAGAAAAATGAGACGTCTCAACATCTTGTAATGAAAAAAATAAAATAATATTAGTATCTTTCATACAGAGGCGTATCTTTTGATACACTCCTCTGATTCTCGAACAGATTGTTCTATATATTTTATTCGATGATACGGATCTATAGACACATCCGATCCATTGATTATTGGATGATTAGATTAAATTTTAATCCTTAAATTTTTTTTTCGAACTAAAATCTAAATATATGAAGCTTCTAAATATGAAATTTAAAACAATAAAAAGATTTAATAATATAATTATCTGATGTGATGGTTAGGACGACTAGCCCAGTCGTCGTGCAGCTGCGGATCCTGAGAAGCTCCACAATCATATCGTGGATGGCATCTAGGAGACTGAGATTGCTAGCTAAGAAGCCTCTACACGGCCATCTCTATTTGCGCATCGCTCCAGATCTGGGATGTCGAGGTCTGTGAGGATGCCAAAGATATTGAACCAGTAGAAGATCAAAGCAATGGCCGAATCTTATGACCCGGCTCCTACTCACCCTCCCAATGTGCTGAGCCATCCCTCAAGGTCAAGGGGGGCTAAAAGGATGGGTCATCACGTGCTTCTCAGCAACATACTTCGTGTAACGTGTCTACACAGTTCAGAAATACATTAGTTCTAATATAAAAATTAGATCCTGTAACAACTTAATTAGTCAATAAAATTTAAAATTTTTATCGTGATCTGTGCGATGTAGAATCTAAATAGTCATCAGTCCTAGATTGACGTGTGACCTCCCACAACTGTAGCTGGTTTGATGGATGACTCAACTACTGTATCTATAATAAATAAATAATAAAATTAAATTAATTAAAGCATGCATATAAAAGTTTTTATAGTTCTAGTAAAAAATTTTGGTATAGATTTTTACCAATCTGTTGGCCACAATATAGTGCCGACCGAGCCGTCATGTGCCTGATCGGATCCTACTGGATAGTTCGATTTTATCGAACCCTCTGCCGTCTACTGAAGTACTCTTCGCTACTCCACTGATCGCAGAGGGCCCACCATATGCCCACCCACATCCAGTGCTTCGTGAAGGATCTCCAGTCCGATGGTGACTGAGAATCGATGTGCTGGATGGTGGACTGCTAAGGCTGTAGAGGCCATCTCGAAACCTTTATGTGGCCATCTCCTCGAAGGTCCGATAGCAGCCTCCTCATTCTGGAGAGTCTCAGATCGATAGTACTCCTGTAAGATAGAAGTAAGGTATATTAATATGTAATTAAAATATCAATGTATTAAAATTAAAATTAAACTAGTTTTAACTTTTCAGAAACATCTCTCAAATTACATCACGAGCTCCTGACGGCCAACTCGAGAACTCGTTCACCATCCTGACATCAATCGATATATGATCCCGATAATGATATGAAATGTAGAAAACTCTCTAAATATGCTACAAAATTAATTTCAAAAAATAAATATTAACTCTAAAATTACTAAATTCTAAACATATTAATTGAGCATGTAGTATTTACGAGAGGCTCTGGATATGGATGATCTCTCTATCCTCCGATCGAGTCGGAGGTATCGCGAGCCAGACAGATCCTCGACCACAGTGCTGTGTCTGAGAACCGACGGTCGATACTGCATGCGATTGTGGGATCACTGGTGACCCCCTATCCTCCGAACTTGAGCGCAAAATATCTAATACAAAGAATGTTATATTAGTTAATAAATGATAAAATAACATGAATAAAAATATATAAATTAAGAGTTAGAGCTTACCACCCGATGAGAGAAGTGCAGAACGTGCGAGCTGGCTGCATGATCATTCTCTCCTTGAGAGCTCTGTTCTCAGCTGGCACGGCTTCGATCTTTGAAAGATATGATATACTCTCTGAAAATAAAAATAAATAGATTCATCAAATTAATTATATAATTATGGATGACAATGCAAGATTTAAAATGACGCAAGACAAGTAATTAAAATGATCCAAACATTATATATTTAGCACTACTCTTTGGCCTCTTCAGATGTTTGGTATCCTTCGGAATCTTCTTTCAATTCTTCTTCTTTTTTTTTCTTCCACCTCTTTCTCTTCCTCTTCATTTTTTTCTCCTTCCAAGAGAAGATTATCCTCTAAAACAATCTCAGTTGGATCTACCTCCTTAGTTGGCCATCTTCACGTAGAAAATTTCTGAAGCATCTAATTCTACATCATCGAATGATTGATGAACTTCTATTGTCTCATCCTCTTGAAAATATTTTGATAATTGGAGCTTTCTTCTTCTTCGAGTACGTAATGAATGACTCAAACTTAATTTTGCATACAACCCACCAATTTTGTCTTCCTCTTTCCTTAATGGAAAAGAAGTATAATACACTTGAGCAGCTTATGCAACTAGTACAAATGGCTTGTTGACATAAGCTTTGATCCATGTTTGATTTCAATAAGCTCGTACCGTGGATCAACCTTCATATCTGATAAGTCTGATGTTATCGTTAGGACACCGTGATTATCAATTTAATTTTATTTTTTTAAAAAATTAAAAAATATGTAAAAAATAGTGAGTCGGGTCGAATCCATAGAGAAGAAGGATTTTGATTTAAAATTTTTGATTTTATAAAAAAAATAAAATTTTGAGGAAAGCAATTTAAGTCAAATTAAAAGTGCAAAAAATAAATCCGGTACCAAAATTTACTATTTAGATTCTAATTTCTACTTACAATAAAAATAAATAATAAAATTTAAAGAGTATAAAATAAATTGGTATTAAGATCTACTAACTAGATCCTAGCATCTAATTATAAAAAATAAAAAATTTAAAGTACAAAAAAAAAATTTTGCATTAATTGAAATTAAATTCAAGTACAAAAAATTTAAAAAAATAATAAAATAAAATAAAACTATAAAAAAATTCCAAAATTGATTAGCATAGTCTCATCGAGAAGATGGTTGACGATTTTTTCTTCTTCTTTCGTATTTCATTTTTTAAGTATCTCTTTCTTAGAAGCCTTCTCCGCAATTCAAAGTTGTGCTTGCTACCCCTCTACCCTCTCTCTATGCCTCTCCATCTTTTAAGTACCTCTTTCTTAGAACCTTCTCCGTAATTCAAAGTTATGCTTGCTACCCCTCTCTATGCCTCTCCTATTTTGGATGTTTTTTCTCCGGTAACCTGAGGTTTTTTTTATAGACTTTAGGAGGAGAAGGATTTTTGTTGTTCACCGATGTAGGACTATAGGACGTGCATGCTGTAAAGGGTTCGAATTCCACTCGGTTTCACTCTCTGTTTCATCGCATTTGTGTATCAATCGTCATCCAAATCCGCAAGCCTTTTGAAACGCTCCCAAGTGATCGCGCTTGAATTGGCCCCCGCTCCACTCCCTCGTTCGTTTGAGTCCACATGCACCTAGGCCTCCGTGAAACGTGCGGAAGTGATCACGCAAACCATGCCACCGTCCACTTTGCTTCAAACTCCCTTGGCTCCACGTGAAGCACCAGCAAACCTTTTCTCCATTTTGAATCATATGGGTCCCACATAATTCTTCTCTTCACAAGTCAACAATCCCTCTTTCTTTTAAGGTTATGGGTCTACTCATTTAATTTTTTATTTCCACTTACTGAGCCCCAGCTTCAAGCTGAATGCTTTTTTTTTTTTCTCAATTTTTTTTTAATTTTTTATTCTTAAATCTCTATTAAATACTTATAAATTATTATATATTTATATCTGACAGATTTAAATTTGGATAAAGCTTCATTTATACATGTTGCAAAGCCGTTGCTTATTGATTTATGATTAATTTCTCATAATTAATTATTTTTTTAAAAAATATAAAAAATATCAAATATAAAATAATATAATTTAAATATAAAAAATTTTAATACTTTTTATGTTATATTTGATGCACTGATCATACCCTCCACTTGAATTTTGCTCGTCCTTGAGTAAAGAAAGAATTTAGAGTTGAGCACCGTTTAACTTAGAGTTTCTAATTTCACCAAATAATTTTAAAAAAAGTCACTGATGTTCAGTAAAGCATTAGTGAGGTATGTCATTGGGGTATTAATACTAATCAATATGAGAGTTAAGTCAAGAACACTAAATTTTTTCTGAACTTTCTCTAAATTATCAATACATTTATCTTCAAATCATTAACCTTCATATGGATAAGTATATTGTTACTTTTATCCTTCATTTATTAAAAAATATCTTCACATTGCTCACTTTTTGATGCGAACCATAATGCTTACTGAGACGAAGGGATCCAATTATTCGATGGAAGATTAGTGTTTAGATTTTATTTTTATTTTTATTTTTTTTAACATTGTACTGCTATTGAGTGTCTTAACCCCTTGAGCTTTCTATTTGACTCATGCAGCAAGTTTTCAATCAATAACTTTCGAATCAGATGGCTTTAAGGCATGGGTATAGAATATCTCTCGACTTACTTACTCAAATCAAACAGGCTATGAGTTAAAACTAGCTTTACAATAAAGTTTTTTACCTTTCATATCTTTTGACGCGAAACTCAATGCTTGCTTAGGCAAAGAGGTCCGGTTACTCAGCATGAAGTACTTGAATTTTTTTTTTTTTTTATATGTATGAAAAATGTATAGTTACCCTACACAAGCCATAGAAAGTAAACTCTTCTTTGATGTGGTAGAAAAATTTAGAAATGCTCAAAGAAAACTATTTAAGTTTAAACTTAATTCTTTATTGAGTTTTCTTAATACTTGATCCCTCGATATCTCACAAACTCTCTGATCTGTACATCATTTTCTTTTAAAAATACTTAGTTTAACTCGATTCTTAAATATAATTAGGTGCTTAAATGCTAAATACTAACTTACTTGAGGACTTAAATTTTTTTTTTTATTTTCTCCCCAACTTAATCGATATTGTCCTCAATAGAGTAAGAAAAATAAAGGGTGCATACAAATAGAAAAAAAAAAGAGATGTCACCAGATCCAGAAGTCTTTTCAAAATTAGTTCTCCCAACTTAGTCAATATTATCTTCAAATCTCTACAAAAGATACTAGGTAAGACTCGATTAATCTAAATAAAATGCAAAAGAAATAAAAGAAAAACTAAATTGGATTGCCTCTCAGAAAGTGCTAAATTTTCCGTCTTCAGCCAAATCATGCCGATTCTCTCACCTATCATGTGTCAAATATTGGATTGACAAATTCTATTAGTTTTGAATTGCCAATTTTAGGAAGATGGCCTATGATAAATTTCAATATTTTGTTGCAATCTTCAGAAAGTAGTTCACAATATCATTTTTTATCAGTTTCATCTTTTCAATATTAAGAAAATAATTCACAAACCCATTTACAGCCCCTTGTTTATTGGAAATTTCTCCTATTTGTTTTTCTAAAATGCTTATGAATTGAGTTTTTGAGTTAGAAGTTGAGTTGATGCAATAGATATCGGAAGGGTGTCACTTAATTCTAAACATGTATACTCAGGTGTGACTAAGAGCGACTTCAGTCTGGAGGAGGTGATGATTTTAGAGTGAAGAACCGACTTCTAGGACTGAAAGAAATGGAACTTTTGGTTTATATATCTTGATAACTCATCCACTTTCTTCTTTTTTTATCTTTCTTACTCAAATTAGAACCGCATCAGTACCAGTTTTGAGCTCAATTCTTCTATTGGAATAGTCTCAGTACTAATTTCTTCTTTCAATTCTTATTTTGACTAGCGTTAGTACTAGCCTCTCTACCTGATTTTGGTATGGGTTCTTAAGAATCCTACCACTTCTAAGCTCAGAGATTACTTTATCATTTTTAAATTGAGGATTCTTAAGTGGGATATTAGATTGATAACTAGGTCCAGATGGTTGGTGGATGAGTGGGTTATTTTTGAAATTCGATATTGATTGGCTTGGCAATTTACCTAGTTCTCTCCTCATAGTAGACTTAGCTAACTATCTTATTTGTGTTTTAGCCTGGCGATAGATTGCTGTTAGGTCATAATCATTTGTTGAAGTTGGTTAAACCTATCATCGGCTAAAGGGGTCTATTGAAGAGATGGGTTTGAAGGTTGATTGTAATAGGATGGCTGGATAGGCTGATAGGCTGACCTCTATTATAAGTATAATTCTAATATTGGGGCCTATTTTGAAAGTTTTACACAGATGACATTTGGATATGAGCCTGAGTCTGTTAAAGTCTCCAAGAAAAATTAGGGTCGTTCCTCCAATCTTGGTTATATGCATTTAAGAATAGGTCATTGACCGACTTGGAGTAACCTTGAGCAGCTTGAACTTATTCTTGGATGAAAGGTAGAAATTGTGCAGCTGTGGGATATTCACTCACATGATGGGCTAGGCTAGCACAAATAGAATAGATCTCTTAATAATTAAGATGTGGTGTGTATTGCGCAGAAGATTGTTGACTTAAAGCTAGAAATTTATCTATAAGAAGGTCGATTTTATCTAATTTTTCGGCTATCAGGTTCAAATCGGTCTTAGGACTAGAGTTAGAATATTTGATCCCATAGAATGATGAAAATCGATGGGTTATAGGTGGAAAGAATAAAATATTTCTTCATCTGTCTAGGTGGTTCTCAAAATTTTCAGCCATTTGATTATCAGATTTAACATGAATCAACTGTTCAATTTAGAATTAGGTTCAACTAAGTCAGAATAAAGAGATCTCCTACCGTGCATGTACCAATGCAAATCCTAATGTGTGTGGTTCAGATTTTTTTCTCTTTTTTCTTAGAAGAGGGAGAAAGGGAAGAGAAGAGGAAGAAAGAGAGAGATTCTAAAGGTGAAAACTTGAGAAAGCTCTAGACCTAAAGATGATAGATGAGAAGAATTAGTTGTAGTTAAGTGTTAATTGTAATCAAGTTAGCAAGCAATTAAACTTAGACACCTATGGGTTTCTTAGACCTAACAGTTTGATGTAGAGTGGCTTAGCCTAAATATAAATTAGGTTTGTTCTTACCTCCTTCAACTAGCCAGGTAAGAGGTGGGCTTGGGGGGGTCCTCCCATTGCTTGCCTTAAACACCAATTGGATTGGCCACATAAGCTAATGAAACCAATTAAACAATCACAAGTCCACTTAGGCTTAGCCCTTGTAATCTTTTGCCTTAGACATCAGTTTCAGAGATGAGTCCAAACTTACTTTGCACATGACTTCACCATAATACTCAAACTGAACTCAATTGATCCTAGGAGCCAACGTCTACTGAATTTTAATTAGACTTAAGTTAAAGTGGGATGCTGATTGATTATTTTTTGATCTAAAGAAGGATGATAAAATCCTCACCTTATCTTGTTATGGGTGTTGTCCTTAAGTTTATTTGAAATTAATATGCACAACCAATTTCAAATAAGGGGTTCTATGTAACTAAATTAGATGCATGAAATTAATCAAACTTAAAAGCTTATCTTGTCTCCACCGATCACCAAAAGTAAATCTAAAATGATGAATGCTTCTAAATAATTAAGTTTCTACTCTTGTCATATGTTTTTTATTAGATTTATGTGGATGAATTTTAGGTTAATTTAAAAAAATAGTAATTAATATTAAAAAAAAGTTAGGGTTAGGGTTAGGATTGATCTCATCAAATTGAAGCGTTTCACCCTTCTTTTCTTCTCTTTTTTCTCTGCAAAAAGATAAAAAAATTAAAAAAATTAGTAAGTTATATTCACAAAAAATCAAAGAAATCAAATATTTAAAATTGATGCCTTCTTCGATAACGACATCAAAAATTGATAGAGTAGTGAATTGGGTCAAATTCATTGAGAAGACAGAATTTTGATTTGAAATCTTTGATTTTATAAGAAGAATAAAATTTTAAAAAAAATAATTTAAGTCAAATTAAAAATGTAAAAAATAAATCCGGTACCAAGATCTACTATTTAGATCCTAGCTTCTACATGCAATAAAAATAAATAATAAAAATTTAAAGAGTATAAAATAAATTGGTACTAAGATCTACTAACTAGATTCTAGCATCTAATTATAAAAAATAAAAGATAAAAATTTAAAATAAAAAAAATAAATTTTACATTAATTGAAATTGAAATTCAAGTACAAAAAATTTAAAAAGAATAATAAAATAAAATAAAACTGTAACAAAGACTCCAAAGTTGATTGACACAGTCTCATCGGGAAGATGGTTGACAACCTCTCCTTCTTCTTTCGTACTTCATAGAGCGAATTGGCTTTTCTTCTTCTTTTTTTTAGATCTGATCTTCGAGATGGTATAGGTTTGGAGATAGCACAGAAATAAAACTCAGCTTCTAAACATCTTCTTTTTGAAAGTCTTCTCTGTAATCTAAAGCTATGCTTGTTGCCCTCTCCACATCCCTTTCCCACTCTTGAATGCTTTTTCTTTTGTAATCTGGATTCTTTTTACAGGCTTTAGGAGGGGAGAGATTTTTGTTGTTTACCGACGTGGGACTATAGGACGTGCGTGCTGTGAAGAGTTCGAATTCCACTCGGTTTCACTCTCTGTTTCATCGCATCTATGTATCAATCATTATCCAAATCCGCAGGCCTTTTGAAACGCTCCCAAATGATCACGCTTGAATTGGCCCCACTCCACTTCCTCGTTCGTTTGAGTCCACATGCAGCTAGGCCCGCATGAAATGTGCGGCAGTGATCACGCAAACCACGCCACCGTCCACTTTGCTTCAAACTCCCTTGGCTCCACGTGAAGCTCCAGCAAAGCTTTTCTCCATTTTGAATCATATGGGTCCCATATAATTCTTCTCTTCACAGGTCATCAACCCCACTTTCTTTAAGGTTATGGGTCTACTCATTTAATTTCCTGTTTCCACTTACTGAGCCCCAGCTTCAAGCTGTATGCCTTTCTTTTCTCTCTTCTCTTTTTTTTTTTTTAATTTCTATCAGATGCCTATAAATTATTGTGTATCGTACATATGACAGGTCTGAATTTAGATATGAACTTCATCTGTAAGTGTTGAAGAGCCATTATTTGTTGATTTATGATTAATTCTTCATAATTAATTATTTTTTAAAAAAATATAAAAAGTATTAAATATGAAATAATATGACTTAAATATCAAAAATTTTAATACTTTTTTTGTTATATTTGATGTACTGATCAATACCACTGTTGGTATTTAACCATTGGCACTTAAATAGAATGATATTATTACCTTCAATGTAGCTCATCTTAATCACTTCTTTGAAAATTTCATAGTAGTCACCTCCGCCTTATCTTCCTATCAGTTATCTTTTATACATATACCACTGTTCATTGTGCTTTTATAATTTTCATATTACTGGGTGCAAAATTTAAAACCATTTACATTACAGCCATCATAGTACGTCACGTATTTTTCAGGCCTGTAACCTAATGGTCTCAGCTTCGTTGGTATAGGCTCGCTCCCTTAAATGACCTACGTATTATAAAAAAAATAAATTTAAAAATTTAAAATATATAAAATGACAATGGATGCTTACCAATTGATGAAACCAATATGCAAAGTTCTCTAAGCATTGTATTGATATTTCTTCATCACTTATGCTCAGGTTTTCTCCTTTCAACATCTCATCATATTGCCTAGACATACATAAGATAAGTATACTAAATAATGATTAAAAAATTAGAATCGTGATAGACACTTACAGGACATATAGATCGACCTCCATACAGTTTAGAAAAATATATGTCTTTGTTGTCAAGTTCAGTATCGAAGAAAATTCGATAAACCTCGTGCCCAAATTCTCGAGCGGGACAGGCAAATACTAAGATCTCCTGCTCTGATCCCTTAGCACCACCGTCATCATTTCGGCCCACTTAAGTCAACTTGGTCTGTACACTGAGATTAAAATAGTGTCGACTGAAATTTGAAATCTCTTCTATTATATAAGCCTCCACAATAGAACCTTCGACTTGGATCTTATTTTTTACTTTTTTCTAGAGACTGTACATGTATCTTTCAAATGGATAATCCACCTGTATTGGACGAAAATATCTTCTCTAACTTCATATGGTCTTTACACTACTAGTCTAAAGACTGGAGATATGATCGATGGATAGTTCGGTAGCACAAATGTCTTTGAATAGAAGGCTAAGCTCGGTCAAAGAACTCTATATAGAGTTGGGAAGGAGATCACGTCAAGCCAATGGGAGTAATCATTGCATGAATACATAGTAGCCATGCTCTTTAGCTCATAAAATCTGTAATTTTTGACATTGATGCACTGAGCTAGATTACTTGCATAACCATCTAAGAATTTAAGGCTCTTACGCCATTCATAAACATCTTTTAGCTGCTCCCTTATTAAGGTATAAGATGCTTTCGGCTTCAAAAATTTTCGAGATGATATCTCAACCAACTCTAATAGAGGATGCTTGCATATGTTTTTTATATCTGCTCAAGCTTTTACATTGTCCTTCATCTTGCCCTTGATATCCATAATAGTATAGAAAATATTATCGAATACATTCTTTTGATATGCATGACGTCACGATTATGACAGATCAAATTGGTGGATCAGTAGGATAATTCTCAGAAGATGCTTTGCTTCATCCAGTTATAAGTTGTACCGAACCCTCGAGGCTTCAGCTTATCAAATTCAATACCAAACGAGATTTTGTCCAATTGGGATATCCTTTGAAATACTTTCATACCACTGAGGCATTGGGGCGCATGATCCTTCTTTATCTTATTCCTCCTAAAACTATCTCACTGCTTTTGAAAAGGATGATGCTCGAAGAAAAATTAACAATAACAATCAAACCAGCAGGACTTATGACCATGCTCAAGCTGATGTTATATTCTCCATGCAATAGGGACATGCTAGCTTTCATGCATGCTCTGTCCAGATAGCATCATATAAGTAGGAAAATCGCTAATGGTCCATATCAACGCAGCCTTCATTATAAAATTCTGCTTCTTTGATGCATCAAAAGTATGAATACCATCGTACCATAACAATTTCAGCTTATCAACAAGAGGACTTAGATATACATCAATACTTGGATCAAAATATCGTGGTCCAGGAATAACTAATATAAGAAAGATGTTATGTTCTTTCATACACATCTCAATTGGCAGATTGTATAGAGTGATAAAAATTGGTCAATATGAATAAGGGGCCGCTGCATGATCGAACGGTGTAAAACCATCCATAGATAGATCCAGTCAGATATTACGTGATTTTTGAACAAATAAAGGATGGGAAGTATCAAATTACTTCCATGCCTCGCTGTCCGACGAATGACACATCATATCGAAATGCTTGTATGGTCCTTCTTTGTGCCATCTAATCTGTCCGACGATACTCTTGGATAAGTAGATCCTCTGAAATCTAGGAGTGAGGGAAAGTATCAAAGAACCTTGTATGGTATGTCTTTTTGATTCCTATTATCTCAGCTTAAATCGACTTGCACCTCATACGCCACATGAGCTCTTCTGTTGGTCCTGCTTATAGAAATGCATGCAACCATTACGGCATGTATCTATCTTCTTATATCCCATGTCCAACTTTTTCATCATTTTCTTTGAAGCATAGAAGTTCCTAACAAGCTTTTCATTCTTTGGTAGCATTTTTTTTTATTATTGCTATCATCCTATCATAATAATTGACCATCATATTAAACTCGACCTTCAAGTTTAACAACTCTGACATAATCGATAATACAGTATGTGTTTTACATCCCGACCATAGTGGTTCATCAGCTCTTACAGTATATGGTAGAAATCACTGCTGCAGCTTCTGGATCATTTTTACATCCCAGTTAAATTCAGAATCAGCCGCATCCATAACCATATCCACCATTTTATCTGTGTTCATCTCCTGCTCGGTTCTAACTCTTGCAACTTTCACTCACGTCTCTCCATGCAGATACCAATACTTATAGTTGGGCATAAATCTACTATTATACAAATGGATGGTAATTATATTCCTATCAAATATTTCTCTATTGCCATATCTGTCACAAGGGCAACGAGCCCATCCTTAATGTAAGAGTGCCGCATTCTCAAAAATAAAATCACAAAAGTACTCTACACCCTTCCTATATTTAGTAGAAAAATCTCCATCGACTACTCAATGGTCCATCCAATTACAATTCATAGCAGACTATCTAAAAATTCTGCATATACATAAATACAAAGCAATTGCTAAATACTATTTTATTATTCAAAATGACTTACATAGTAAATGCATCCTATCATCAACTAATAGAAAAAAATAGATCCTATCTCATTCAGGAGATGCATTAATTCTATATGTCCATTACAGTAATCAAACGATACGCAATAGGGACTGAAAAAATTTTGATAGCATATTTTCTTAGTTTTTCTATGTAGGAAGAATAAAAGTAAAATACTGTCTGAAATTTCTTTCGAACCCTCAACATACCGTTTGATTACTGCAATGACCTATAGAATTATTTGCATTTCTTAAATTATTCATAGTAGACAATCAATTGATCATTATACATAATTCTTCTATCTATATAAAAATAAATAAATGTATAGATACATTAAAATATGTACATCAATGAACTGACGGATCTTTCGCTCCATATAATACAAATTTTTTTAAAATTAACACATAATTAATACTGTCCGGTACCTTCCATCAGCTTGAGTGCATTAGGCGCACGAGGGTTAGATGCCTTGGACACCAGCTATAATTCGAGGCCCAGACATGCAGGACACACCCAGACCCCATGTTTGCAATACTATCTAGCAGCTTCCTTCGATCCGAGCACTCTACATGCCCAAACCCAAGTCCCATACATCTAATTAATTAATTAATTATTTAACTAATTAATTGTTGCCAGAAATAGAGTCCAAGAGGGGGGGTGAATTGAGTCTCTTAAAATTTTTAGTAATTAGTGCTCACAAGGAATATGCTCCACGTGATGAGTGAGGTGAGTTAATTAGCAATGACAAATATTCAAACACAAATAACAAATGAACAAGCATAGAGTACAACAGGAAAGAAAAAACATCCAAACACAGCAAACACAAAGGATTTATAGTAGTTTGGTGCTAATCTTGCACTTACATCCACTCTCCAAGTCTCAACTTGGAAATTCAATCCACTAAAAAAATTTTCAATTACAACATATCAGATTACACCGATCCTTTCTATCCAAGCAAGAATACTTATTTTTTGGATACAAGCCAACCCACAAACCCTCCGATTACATGTTTGGATCAATCTATCTAAGTTTTAGAACCTCCCAAAACTCAAAACTGAAAGTACAAAGGCAAATAAATAGAGTATAAAAATTTCAGCACTAACGAGCTCTTTAAATGAGCAGAATAAAATAATAAAAATACAATACTCAAAGAGTAAAAGTCTTTGTTGGACACCTCCAGATGATTTGGATACTTGAATGTAGTTGGAGAGTGGTTGGTGAGCCAATTGAATACTTCTTTCTCTCTTTCTAGGGTTTTCTTTCTCTTTCACAGATTTAAGCTTGAATACTTTTTATTCTTTTGATTTTCCACCTCTAAAAAATATTTATAGTCTTCATTAAGTCTTGAGAGTGTCTTAGAATCAGTTAAGAGCTGTTGGAGTATGTTTAATACACATTAAATGCATCAAAAATGAATTAAAAATTAGCCGTTACGTATGTCTGCCCCACATGAGTCGACCAATAGGATGCCTCACTGGCAAGGGGTAGACCCATAAGTCGTCTCATTTGGCTAGACAAAGACCAATGCTCTCTGTTTTGGTCTCAGGCTCTCAGGGGTCGATCTATGGGACACTTTATTATATGCCAAAGGCCAAGATAGGTGCATACCGGCTTCCCTTTGCAAGGGGATGACCTAATTGGGTCGCTCCATTTTGTTCCAACCTAATTTTTCATATATTTAAAGATCGAAACTTATCAAAATACTACCTCTTAAATAGATTTGAATGAACTTGACACTCAAAAAAGGCTTCAAAATTATTTTCAACTTGTAAAATCTTCAACTTTGGCACCCTCGAAGAAGCTTTTCAAACTTAACATTTTTGGACTACCTGAAACCACACCAAAGTATTCTCCAAGGATAAAAAACTCATTTGTAGTTCCCTCAAATAGTTCATGACCATCAAAATCAATTCTTGGGGCAACATTAATTAAATCAATATTTAATTAACTTTTAGTGATGGCACTCTAGCCGTCACTAATATCGTCACTAATAGTAGACAACATCAACCATTGCTAATACTCACAGCACTGATGCGGGGATGGATCGCGGGGCAGGGGCGGCATGGCAGAGCCAAGGTGGCTAGCTCGGGGCCACGAGTTGGGGCGGCGGGGTCGAGGCAAGGACCGCAAGGCCATTGGCGAGGGCGACAGGGCTGGGGTGGGGGCGGGGGCTCGAGGGCTGGCAATGTCGGGCTGTGGGCTGGGGGTGGTGGGGCTATGGGAGGCAGCGGGGGCCGCAGGCTGGGGGCAGCGGGGCTGGGGCGGGGGCCACAAGGTCGGGGTGGGGGCTCGAGGGCCGACAGAGTAGGGCCGTGGGGCCGTGGGCTGGGGGTGGTGGGGCGGGGCCATAGGCCATGGGGGTGGCGGGGTAGGGGCTGCAGGGCCGGTGAGGTTGGCTTGGGGTCAGGCCGGCATGGGGATGGGGCCGACGGGGTCGCAGTGGCCGTAGGATGTCAGAGAGGGGGGTTAGGGGGCAGGAATGGGGGAGAATGAGCGAGGAGGGAAATATTTCGATTTTACAAAAAATTTCATCGCTAAAACAAAAAATCCATCATTAATATTTTTATCAAATTTTTAAAATATATTTTTTAAAATTATTAGCGATGATATGACTTCCATCGTTAATAACTTAGCCGTTGCTAATACTGTAGCTAACACCGTCACTAATAATACTTTTTATTAGTGACGGGATCAACATCACTAAAATAATTTTTGATCGCTAATAGCTGTATTAGCGATGGCAACATTGCATCGCTAATAACCATCCACACCTTCACAAATGTTCAAATATGATATCATTTTAAAATTTAAAGTCCATCTTCATCATTCAATATCTAAATAATTATCATTAGAGTATCATCATAAAAAATCATCTCGATCCGATAGTCCTAGCTATATCGATCAATAAATTTGATTTCGACGGTCGCTAACAATCATATGTTCATCTAATAGATAGAGACCACCGATGGATCTGAAAATCTATAATGATAATCTCGATGATATTTGTAGCATGCTATTAAAATTTTATTTTAATTAGACATCATTATTATGATCAATTTAGTATGAAATAATTTTGATCGTTAAAAAAAAAGAGTGATTAAAAGGCCAAACAGTATCCTATTAAGATAATTTTTTAGATAAATAATCTTTGCTACTATTTTAATCATTTGTATGGTGATGATCATAAAATCTAAATCGCATGTACATGAACTATCTATGTTAAGTAGACCTTATAAAATATAAGTATAATTACTTAAGAAATTTAAGAATGAGTATCAAGAGACACATAGTTTTGGATCATTCATATAGACACGTTTTGAATTTTATGATCATCACTGTACAAATGATCAAAGTAGTAGCAAAGATCATTTATTTAAAAAATCATCTTATAATCAGATACCGTTTTGCCTTTTGATCACTCATTTATATTTAATGATCCAAATATCTCATGCTAAATTAACAATGATAATGATATCCGATTAAAATAAAATTTTGATAATATATTATAAATATAATCGAGATTATCATTATAAATTTTTGAATCTATTGATTATCTCTATCTATTAGATCATCATGTGGTCATTCGTGACCATCGAAATCAAATTTTATTGATCGACATAGTTAGGGCTACCAGATCGAGATAATTTTTTATGATGATACTCTAACGATAATTATTTAGATAATGAATGATAAAGCTAGACTTTAAATTTTAAAATTATACTATATTCAAAAAAAATTATATTCTACATTGAGTATTAGCAGCAGTTGCTGTCGCTAATACTCTTACTGTCGTCACTAATAATTTTAATAATAATTTTTTTTTATTTTTTATGATGGTGAATACCATCACTAACAGTGCCATCACTAATACTTTTTTGTCGTTGCTAATAATTTTAATAAATAATTTTTTTATATTTTTTATGATGACGAATGCAGTCTCTAGTAGTGCCATCGCTAATGATTATTAGAGATGGTAATTGCCAACTCTAATACTCTTTTTGCTCTCTAATAATTTTAATAATAATTTTTTTTTTATGATGGTGAATATCGTCTCTAATTGTACCATCATTAATGATTATTAGCAACGGCAATGCCGTGTCTAATACCATTTATGCAATCGATAAAATTAATATTAGCAATGGTGAAAATATCATCTCTAATCCTCGGTAAAATAATTGTTAACGACGGAATAGTTGCAATCAGTAATACCGTCGCTAATAGATATATTAGCGATGGTAAAAATACCGTCGCAAATAGTCATCGCTATTATTTTATTTTCTTGTAGTGCACCATCGCTAATATTTTTACCGACGGCATTAGCGATGGTCACTTTGCCATTGCTAATACTTCACCTCATTTACCCGTACGAGAAATTTTTTTTTTGCTCGCACGCTTGATCTTCTACCCTTCCCATGATTTTCTTCTCGCCAGCACCCAAACCCCCTAAACCCCCCCAACCCCCCTTTCCTCTCTCCCCACACCGTTTCTCCGGCATCCCGAGGCCCCAAGCCCGCATCCCTCCATGCCTGCAACTGCCTCGACCCCATCGGCCTCGATGTCGCCGGCCCGACCCCATGCCTCGAGCCCACATCCCTCCACACCCATGGTCGCCCCAACCCCATTGGCCTTGACGTCGCCGGCCCAACCCTGCATCCCTCAGCCCGCATCCCTCCATGCCTGCAGCCTCCCCGACCTTGGCGGCCCTGACATCGTCAGCCCGACCCCGCAGCGCCAAGCCCACATCCCTCCATGCCCGCAGCTGCCCCGATCCCACCGGCCCCGACGTCGCCATTCTGACCCTGCGACCCCTGCCCAGCTACCCCCAGCTCGCGGCCCCACCTCATCGGCCTGACCCCCGGTCTCATTCCTGTTCCTTCATTTTTGTGGCCGCATCCTCGAGCCGTTGCCCACCGACCCGACCCTGTGACACCTACCCCAGCACCCCTAGCTTGCGGCCTCGATCCTGTGGCCTTTCCTATCGACCTGACCTACAGCCCATCCCAGCACCCTCATCTCCCCGCCGCATCCTCAAGCCGACGTCCCATCCTCAAGCCGTCTGCTTGCTATTGTGAGTATTAGCAACGGCATTTGCCGACATGGAGGAGGTCTTGTAGAGGTTTCTAAGCCTGCGACCTCAAAGTTTTCGAGATGCTGTCTACGATATGGTCGTGGAGATTCTCTAGAACCACAGCTGTGCGACCAGCTAGGCTTGTTGTCCCAACCATCACATCAGATAATTCTATTAGTAAACTCTCTTATTTATTTTAAGTTTTCATATTTAGAAGCTTTACATATTTAAGTTTGAGTCGAAGAAAGAGATCTAGGGGCTAAAAATTTAATCTAACTATTCAATTGATGGATCAGAGGTGTTTATATAATTTCGTATCATCAAATAAAATGTGTAGGAATAATTTGTTCGAGAATTGGAGGAGTGTATCAAAAGATATGCCTCCATATCGAAACTTATTAATAATATTTTATTTTTCTTCATTTCAGGATGCTGGGATATCCAGCTTTTATCCACCAACCGCTAGAGAGAAAGAGGAGGACGACGGGGAGGATCTGAGCTGATTTTTTTTATTTTGATATATTGTATTTTTTGATACTATTTGTCAAATTGTATAATTTATATTTTTAATATAATATAATTAGTTTTTTATTTGTGATTGTCATATTATCTTTGGATTTTAATTATAATAGGTATTAAAAACTGTAATTGATTATGATCAATTAAAATAAATTTTAAAAAATATTATTATAATTTAAAAAAAAATAAAATTAACTATTATCGATGACATTAAAGATGGCTAAAGTTGTCACTAATGATAAAATATGGATATTTAAAAAAAATAAAATTAAATATTATCAATGAAATTAGCGATGACTTTAGTCGTCACTAATATTTATTAGCGGCGGCATTAGCGACAACAAAGCCGTGGCTAATTATTTTTATTTTTTTTAATTTTATTTAAAAATAAAAAAAGCTACAGAATTTACCATTGCTAATGCCGTCACTAATACCAATTATTAGCGACGTCTAATAAATCCATCGCTAATAATAGTAATTAGTGACTAGGATTTTTTCGACTCTCAATTAGCGATAGGGTGCCGTCGCTAATAATATTAGTAACGACAAATCAACTATTAGCGATAGCTAATAGTCATTTTAATAGTCTAATTTTTTGTAGTGTTTATTGAATGATCAGATTTTTAGCAATGATAAATCAACTATTAGTGATGGCTAATAGCCATCGTTAATAGTCTAATTTTTGATAATATTTATTGAATGGTCAGATTTTTTATTTTTTTGATGACAAGAAGATCTATAGCCAGATAGCCACTCACTCACGTTTTATTCATCAATAATAATCGAACAGTCTCTAATATATTAAAAATAAATAAAAATAATATATATAAATTTTTCATGTAATATTAGGATCAATGCGCTGAATAAAATAGCATAGCCACTGTAGCATAAGCATAGGAGATAGTCTTGGTGGGGAAATCAATGTAGCAGGAGAGGAGGATCACATCATCATAAGGATAGGAGACGTCTTGGGAAAAGAGGTGCCCCACCAGGAACTCATCCTCAAGCTCGGACCAAGGTCCGTTCATGGCGTTAGAGAGGTTAGGATCTTAGGATCTCAGGCAGAACCAGGAGAGGGGTGTAGGGTGAGAGAGGCTATTCTTCGGAGAGAGATGCATGTTAACCCGAGGCTTCAGCGAGGGATTGCGAGATATTCCCTTTACAAGGAGAAAGTATTGCATGGACCAAGTCCAAATGGACCAGAGCAAATCTCGGAGCATACGGACAGTAGATAACATGCAATTGGGAATTGGAGAAACGCGATGGGTAATGTGGCGTGTTATCCGCCGTAGAATTTGGCGTGGTCCATTGAACTTGGTCCAAGCAATAATTAGATCTTTGTAGATGGTGATGGATACGCAGAGGGCCCCACTTTGAGGTGGGATTTGTCCGGATTTGAATCGACTAGTTCCACCCAAAAAAATCTCAATAGAATTTTTCTCTTTTTTCTATCGATGATTTATCGTTTCTTTAATCAATGCTTATCCATGTGCCGAAATTTGGTTGAACTCAATCCACAAATAATGTAATGAATCTAATTCAATCAATAATTTTTTGTTGGGCAGATTCTTCTCCAAAAATAGTATCAGTTTATATAAGCTTCTTCCAACCATAGTCCACGTACGCTGTCCAAACACTTCCACAACCATATGGGAAATTGACGTTGACCAAGCCACATTAAAAATTTATTTTTTTATAGATAAAAAATTTATCTAAAAAATTATATTTTTATAAATAAATATTTTTTAAATAATATTTAGATAGAAAAATAATTTATTCATATTTTTTTTGTACATTGAAACATGATTTGAAAATCTGTTATCCATATTTTTTTATATTACTATTTTTTTTGATAAGTTTTATAACTATCTATATTTTTCATAATACTCTTTATTATATAAATATTATTATATATTATATTTATATTATTAATATATTATAATAACATAATATAATATAATATAATATAATATATTATATTTGTATCTTATATTAAAATAAGATAATATATATTATATAATATTATTATATATAATAATATAGTATAATATATTATAAATATTAATATATAATATATATATAATATTATTATATTATTATAATATATTATATAAGTATTATATTATATTATTATATGGTTAAGAGTATGTTAGGAATGAATTAAATGGATTACTTTTCAGATTGATGGAAAAATGATTTAGTCACCTTCTAGGTGGGTAAGATTTTCTCCATTTTATAAGTAAATACTATCCATAAGAAAATAACTTATCTATCTTGAAAACTGTGAGAACATGGGTAAGTTGGTCAATAAAAAAATTGACCAACTTTTTCATAATATTTATCTATAAAAAAAAACCTTAAAATTTCCCTCATGTTTGGCTTTGCTATATTGCTCCAGCTTAGCAAGCAATTGGACCCTTAAAATTTTCTACGGTATTTCACTTGCCTATGTAGTCTTAAAACCCTAAATAATATGGGTTCGGATTATATCTTTTATATGGAAGAATGATTGATTTTATTCTACAATGTCAACCATTAATCTTACATAAATCTCAAAGTATCTGAATTTTTTTATTCATCTATTTACATGGCCTTGAAGCGACTATTGCATGAAAGATACAACCCCTGTCCGGTAATATGAGGAAGGGCTGTGATGACAGCATCGAACAAGATAAGCCAGCATCCTATGGAAAACAATGAGCTTTCCCATGATGCGAGTCTCTTGTCAATTTTATCAAGCAGGGGCAACTGGCATTGCTTCCTAAGAGATCTGTCACACACAGATAAGCTGAGAGATGTGATAGGAAAGGAGCCAGTGTTATGGCCAAGAGCCTCACAGAGGGTTGGTTTCGTCATCTGAGTGTTTCATTCCCGCTATGGAACTCCTGGAGAACTTGATTCCGAGTCCTGCAGCAATTTCGAATCTGAGGAGGAGGGCTTTGATGACCTTGCGGATCTCCTCGAAGGAGAATGGGGCTAAAAAGATTTTTGAAGAAGCTTCGAAGAGAGTTTGATCTTAAAGAACAAAATAGGTATGAATAATTTCAGGACATGGAAACAATGAAACGAACTTGTTTAATATTACCGTCCACTAATTATAATCACATGATCATTAAAGACCATAAGTAGAAAGAAGCAAACATTCAAAGCCAACAATCCGCACTATTGTAAATAAGAACTCATCCGCTTTTAGCAATGGGTGACACCTCCGGAGAGTGGAATATCTAGAACTTCGGGAAATGTATTTATAAAGTGACTGGTCTGGATTTCCATGTCATTTATTACCTATGAAGGGGACCAGGCTATGAGCATTAGTAGAACTCTCATTTATTAACATTTTCTGGAAGATCGGCCTCGTAGATCTTTAGGAGGAGAGCACTTTTAAAGGGATTTTGTTGCATCGCCTCACCTTATGGATTGATGAGCAGACGTACGTACACTCGCATATCTCCTTCCAAGATTGGTTGGTCATTGTAATCAGGCAAATAAGTCGGTATAGAAATTATTATTGTATCAGATTTCCATGGCTTCCCACACAAAATTGCAGGAAGAGTCATCTATTATATTCGATGACTCAGATTAACTCAAACAGACCAAAATCCCAGCAATAATTATAGGACGTCTTACTGACATGTCCTCTCATTTGGTTTGTGAAACAATTTTATCTCGTTGAAAGATATTTTTTGAAAGATAATACTTAGGTATATGATATCTAAAAAAATAATTTTTATATATTTCATTGATCATAAAAAATAATATAAAAATTATTAATTTATATTCTATTTTTTTATAAAAAATTATATAAAATATCTATTATATTTCAAAATTATATACAATATTTTACTTATAATATCTGAAACACTAACATCAATAATATGAAAAGAAGAAGAATGTTGCCCAACCTGGTTTGCAAACTAAGAATGCTTGGATAAGATGACAGATAATAGTCAATGCCTCTATAGCCATGCTTTCTTTTAACATCATGATAATGATTTTAAAATACTTATTGGCAATATAGTATTCTGAGTTTGAAGTAGAGTTAGTCATGTATGGAAGCTATACTCATTCCAAGCTATTTGAAAAGATCAAATTGGACCATTTGAGCATAACCCATTTCAGTATGATGCCTAAAGGGTTTTTTGGAAAAATAAAAATGACCATAATTTTCATCTCGTGGGAAAGCGGTTTTCTTATATCTTATATAGATATTTTTTTTTCATAAAATATGAAAAAATCATTTCCATAAAAAAGCTATTTTTCCATCACCCTTCTTTGAAATCCCCAATCAAAATTGAGCCTTTCTTTTTTTTTTTTTTTGTGGACCACATCTCCTCCTTTTTCCCACCAACTAAATGAGTCCTGCATATACCAATAACATAGAAAGAATAAAAAAAGGGTTGTTATTTTGTTAACCAGATTATCTGGCATAATAACCTGCCGGCTAGTGCATGGAGTTAATTCCACTAGCAAAATATTAATTAATTGCAGTGTGCCAAAAACCCTAAGGCTAAAAGATCGGCAGCATCAAGATCTCCTCGTTTCTTGTTTCTTCCATCCACCCTATTAAGCGAAATTGCAGATCCAAACAGCCTTTCAGCTTTAAACCTGGATGAAAGGCATTCATTAGTGTAATTAATGCTGCTAATTAATACTTTCTGCAAAAGGGGAAACAACGCTTATGGTTTTAGAGAGGGACAAACTAACGCACAACTAGCATATTGAATGCAACAATTATTGAGATGAAAAGCCACCAGCGGAATTATTTACATCACGAAGGCGATATGTGTCACAGATAATCAAAACTACCTAGAGACAATATGGGTAGCTGATTAAGTGTTAGAATTACCATGTGTTAACAGCTAGAGATATGCTCTTACCAAAAAAAAAAACAGCTAGAGAGATGCTCATTTGTGGCTAGAATTACAAGCATGAGTGTCTCATACTCAGAGATTAAAATTATTGTTCATGTTGCTACCCTGCTAATTGCATCAAGATATTGCACGAGAAAAATACAACAAAAGAAGACCTGAAGCCTTTTTTTTTACTCCTCATAATTCTTCACCCCAAGGAGGCCAGGAGAGAAGGAAATTATGAAAAGAAAGTAGGACATAAAATCACATTCAACAGAAGGCTCACAAATCACATGTTAGAAGGCAACATTTACCAGAAGCAAAGAGTAGCTCAGAGAAGGCGGAGAAGAGTTCCGTTCAAAAGCATCAGCTGCTGGTAATCATCCTTACCGTTCGACCTTCACATCACCCGTTCTAAGAGCTCCCTTCCGATGTATGTTACCTCCTCCTCAAAAAATTTATGCTAGCTGCTAATTGAACAAGCCAATAGATCAACATACATGGGAGTAGGGGGAAGGCTTCGCGACGCATTGATCATCTATTGTGAAGGGGATTCGCGCCAGTGGGAACCTTCCTCTTATCTGCTCCTACCAAATCATCTCCATTCTCATGGTCGTCATGGCTGGCGAACATCACTGAACCGCTTGAAGCAGCCGAAATGGGAGCCAAGTCTAAGAAGGTAGAAGAACGATCTCCCTCCGGGCGCATGGTGGAGTGAAGGAAGACCATTTGCACGAGGATTAACACCACAACGACCCACTTGCACGACACCACCCTTTGTCTCCTCCGAAGGGAGGGAATCATGATACCATCTCTCAGAGAAGGCTCATTGCTTCACTGCAAGAACACGTGGCCATGAATGCGGGCCGCGCTGCCGAGATTGAGGTGGAGAATGGTAATGACGAATTAGGTGTTCTTGCAAGGGGTGGCCAAGTAGAAGTGAAGAAGAGAGAGTTTGGTTGGTTGATGTAATATAATGATTTAAATATCAAGAGGCGGAGATCTAAAATATCGTTTAAACTTCGGTGGCCAGCGGAATTCGTGGGAGTGATCACATGAGCCGGCCGGCTTGATTCCTGGAACCTTCTAATAGGTCTTCTTTTACTCCCGTCAAAGTTTTTTTGAGCGGTTTTCCATCTTCTGGTCTCCGTTTTTTTTTTTTTTTACACCCCTTGTGGCAAATTTCAAGATTTAGTTCTGAACGGCATTATGAATGGCGAAAGGGATCTAAAACACGGATAAAGCTTGTTTGCCATCCATTACTTAGCAGGACAGTCAGTACTTGTGGCACTTTGAAACCTCCTCTCGTGGATCTTCGCTCTCTTGCCTTTTTCTCACTTCCTAGTTCTTCGCATCAGAAGTGCTTTGTCCACGAATAGATTTTTATTTATGATGAAATCGGTTCTCTATAGTGAGTGCGATGCACATAGCGTACGGTGCATCATGCTGGCGGTCCATCGCAAAAAATGCACGCCAAATGTATGCACAATCTATGCTCATGAGCATATTGTTTGCGGGTCTTCCATCCTGCACTATAATTGGGTGCGGTAGGATGGGACCTAAGCTTTGCTGGATTGCAATGTGGCTGGATACTGGGGATGAAAAGTGTGACGAGGTGGGAGTTGGCATTAGATTTGCATTAGGTTTGGACGCTGGAGGCCTGGGAGTTTGCAGGCTTAAATCAGGCTCCACCTGGCTAGGGTTTTGTTTGAAAGGCGGAGGCCCAATTTGAACATGTCTCAGCCCTTCATTGAGTCGCGCTCGGTGTCCACAGTTTGGTTGGGCCCATTGAGCCTCTTCTGCTTACAATTTGAGACATGGATCCAACCAATTGACGAGTTGAGTTGGATGAGGTCTATGTTTGCGTCCAACATAGTAGCATAAAACAATGTAAAACAACATGCTGTATATTTAGAAAGAAAACTAATATTAGCATGAATAGCAAGTGCTACTAGTTAAAAAAGACGAAGGTGCAAGTGTTACCGAAGAATATAATGCAACCGTCATTGAACCTTCAACTTATAAATAGCCTCAGTGTTCAACTTAGAAATCTAAATAGGTAAAGGGTGAACCTAAAAGGATTAGGAGAAGTCATTAATGAAGCTTTGAGCTGAGGCGGATCAAACAAGATTGGGTCAGGTCGGGTCTTCTAAAGTTTGGTTTATCACAGACTTGATATATAAGTGGGATTAGGTAGGAAAAATTTGCATCGAAGCTGATTTTTCTAGTGATTCGATTTGCCGAGCCAGATCCTAGATCCTAACCATACTTCTGGAAAGTCAAATTGGGCCACGATTATTGGGTCACAAATGTATGAGATCCCAGGTGCACCCTAATTAGGCAAGATAGAACGTTGTTTAAGGTAGGGGTGGCAACTAATTGGTTCAAATCAAAGTTTGCATCCGATTTTGAGATATGTATTTAGATACAATTGCCAACTTGAGATTTATCATTTAATGGTCTAGTCAAAAACTTTAATTGTGCAACCTTGTCGATGAATATGCTGTTTCAGAGTGTTGGACAGGACATGGTTAACCTATCAAGCTAATTTGGCATGGTTAAACTAAATGGGATGGTTTAACTTCAAGGCTCAGAAGGAAATGCTGCCAAGCTAGCTTCATTGTTGAACAAGCGAATCGATTGAGAATAAGCTAAATCCAACTGATTTAATAAATAAGTTAGATAGATCAGTTCATTTACTAACAAAACTCAAATATAATCAATCCAAAATCTCGCCAACTATGTATTAGGTTTTGTTGCGGTCAAGGCTTATGGCTCAGGTGGATCACTCTCTCCTCCGCATGTGTGAGCCTCACTGTTTTGCTCTTCAAAAGACACCTCACAAGAGAGAAAAGTTTCATCTCATATAAATCAAAGTCTTTCTTGGCTATAACAATATAGGACTAATGATGTCCTCCATTTTACACTACAACATAGTCTCCTAGTCCAGGTGGATTCTGTGCGAGGTTGTGAGAGGTGCACTATAGTCCGTCAGAGACTTATAGATCCTTTTTTTAGTATGTGAGGTATTGTCTGCTTCAGTTTTTGGCTTTATTATGGCATAAGACCTCATAGCTTCTCCTTCAAAAGATGCCTCATGGGGAAGAGAAGATTTCATCTCATATATAGAGCTGGAAGTGGGTCAGGCTGAGTCGGGCCACACCCCTACCTGAGTCCAACCCAAAATTTTTTTCAGGCTTCGAGCTGGGCTTAGGCTCAAAAGTTTCTGAAAAATTTAGACTCAAGCCCAACCTGAGCCTGGTCTGAATCCAATTGGGCTAGCCCAATCAGATTTCTTCTCTTACACACACCAAAAAAAAAAACCAAGCCCTACAATGGTGATCCAGTCCATCTCCTCATCTCCACTCCTCTCTCCTTCCATTTTAGTGTTTCTTAGTGACTCGTCTCTTCTTCTTCCCCTTTTAGTTTTTCTTCTCCCCCAAAGCCTAACCCTAATTTCTAGTTTCCCTCACCCTCAGTTGTTGCCGCCTCCTCCTCTTTTACTCCTCCAGATCTACCTGCACCTCTCCCGTCATCGTCGTCCCTTCCACCGCCACCCCGTCCACCGTTAGCGCCAAGATCAAGTACCTCGATGACCCAAACGGTCAGACCCCCGCCCCCTCTACCATCAACGTCAAGATCAAGCACCTCAATGACCCAGACAGTTGGACCCCCTTCCTCTACTACACGTCCCCTCACCCTGCTCTCGCTGACCCAAGGATAGATTGGGGACTCAAATCGGGTTTTTGCAGGCTGGACTTTGGGCTCAAGTCCGAACCGGATTTGAATCAGACCAAAGACATATCCGAGTCGAATCTGAGATAAATAGATTCTATAATTAGATCCAAGTTTGATCTGATCTATTTCGAGCCTAGCTCGAAGTTCGGTCCGAAATTGAGCTGGTCCGATGAATCTTGAATCGATCTTGTTCATATAAGTTAAAGTCTTATTTGATTCATAATTAATGTGGGACTAATGATGTTCTCTTTTTTACATCATAATAAATTTATATTAAATTAATAAAATAGCACGGGCACATTCATGATACTACATTATTTCAGCTAGACTGTTCCAAAGGTCATTGTTTATCTTCGTGATACTACATTATTTAGCGAAACTGTCCAAAAGGTCATTGTTTATCTGAAAGGGGATTTGTTTAATTAGATGCGGAATCTAAGTTTCTAGTGAGCCCGGGAGCAGGAGACTGGAGGAGGTCGATGTCCTTCACTTTTCAGGGATGTGGGCGTGACCGTGATCGCAGCTTTTTAGGCCTTTGTTTGCAGCGCGCCTGGCACTATCCTACTTTCCGTGCTCCGCACGAAGGCCACATGATGCGTAAATTATAGGAGGGGCCAATACAGCTGGAGGTTACTGCTTCCCTTGCATTAATGAACCGTTTGATATATTATTATGTCGCATCAAGGCCACTGATGTACGCTAGCTGGATTCCAATAGATTCCGCTCCAGATGCGACCCTACCAATGAAATGGACTTGATTAGTTCTCCAAGAACAACGCCGGGCCAACAGATGTTATCCGAGTTTTTTTTCCTTCTCAGATACAGTGGATGAGACAAAAGAAAATAACGCTAGTTCTTGGGCATCAGAATCTGGCCAAGCTCTTTAATTCCCGCTAATTCACCCCGTATGTGGGAGGGGAATGCCTTATCCTTGTTGTTAGGGCTGACACGACGTGATACGTATTTAGATGGATGTAGATTTGAAATAAATAAATTTTAATTATAAATAAATAAATTTATTTATAATAAAATAAATTTATATCTTAAACAAGTTGATCCATATAATTTATTTTAATTTATTTAATTAAAAAAATTAAAATAAATTAATGAATTATATGATATATTTAAATATATTTAACACGTTTATTTTAAGATTATTTGAAGATAAATAATGAGTGTTTGTAAATAAAATTAATTTTTTAAAATCATTTAACTTTATTTTAGAACTGTAAATTAGTATAGTAGGTAACTAATTTTTTTTATATTATTTTAAATTTTAATTAATTTTAATTATTTTAATTAAATTTTGTAAATAAATCAAATAGTTAAATGGATCATTAGATGGATCGTATATTTGTTTAACCTACCAACATGATTATTAATCATGTCAAATAGATCGTATCGTATCAATCTGTATATATTTATATCGTATTCATATTTCATAGATCGATTCATTTAATTAAACGGATCGTGCTCGGATTGAACTAATTTATATTATATCTCTAGATCAACACGATTCATTTACGATCTGCAAACACAAATTGCTAGTCCTACATGTTGGATTGAATTAATTTATATTATATCACTAGATCAACATGATCCTATTACGATCCGTAAACACAAATTGCTAGCCGTACTTGTAATATTCTTTGGATTGGCGATGAGATCGTAATATACGTTGCCCAAGAGAAGGGCTAGTTATGCACAACCGATTTAGAGGATGGCCAGAACAAGGAGGGTGTTAGGATTTGACGCCTCGAGATTCAGTCCACACTGAGCCCACAGCGAGGTTCGCGGCGAAAAACAGAGTTCAACGAGACCAAGATCACCTGAAACGGAGCTCGGATGGAAGAGATACGAGCTTTCGAAGTCGGCACGAAAATCGAGGCGGCGGAGGACCGTCGGCGACCGGCGGCAGACGGCAGCGGCGCGGCCGCAGGCGGCGGCGCGCGGGACGCGCGATCCAGGCCCGCGCGGGACACGCGACCCAGGCCCGCGTGGGGGGGCCTGCGGCCCAGGCGGGCGCGCGGGTGCGCGGCCCAGGCGCGCGCAGGCCCGCGCGCGCGGGCCGGCCCAGGCCAGCGGCCTGCTGGCCCTTGCTTCGGTCCACCGTGGACCGGGTGGTCCACGGCGCGGTCTGTGGACCGCGTGGGCGTTTCCCACGCATTTCTCGCGGTCCACGGTACTATTCCATGGACCGGAGCGCGATCGGAGGGCCCAGGTGATTTCCGGTGACGATCCGACGGTCCAGGGGTTTTTTTGGCTTTGTTTAGGACTCCTAATCCCTCTCTAATCAAGATTTAAAGCCTGTTTAACCCTTTAAAAGGGCCTGAGACGAAACAGAGAGGAGGGGTTCGGTTTCTCGCCGCCGTACGAACCAGAGGAGAGAGAGAGGCGTGAGGCACTATAAGAGAAGGAGCAGGAGGCTCCTGGACAGCGGTCGCCAGGCTCTTCAGGGGTTCAGGGGGGTCTCCAAGAGAGAGAGAGCTTTTGTGAGGGGAACTTCATGTGAGAGAGAATTGGGTGTACAAGGGTTGAGGGTGATGTCTCTTCTTGTAAAATTTCTTTTTCATAGTGAAGTTTGCATGCCCCGTGGAGGCGAGCCCTTTTGTGGCTGATCCACGTATTTTGATTGTTTTTCCTTTTGTTTTGTTTCTTCTTTCTTCCTGCTGCATCGCGTGGTACTGAAAGGATCTTGGGAGGTGGTGTCCTGGCCAGACATCCACCCAACAAGTGGTATCAGAGCAAGTTGGTACAAGGACGCAGATTGCAGCGGTGGTGAGCAAGACTGAAGATGGAGAAAATAGGAACAATCAAGATGGAGATCAACAAGTTCGATGGTAAGAGCAATTTCTTCTTGTGGCAGGCAAGGGTGAAAGACGTGCTCATCCAACAGGGGTTGATCGATGCTCTCTTGTGCGATGAGAAGCCGACCACCATGGAGGTGCGGGATTGGAAACGGCTACAGATGCAGGCGGTGAGTACCATCCGCATGTACCTGGCGGATGAGGTGGTGATCCATGTGCTGAGCGAGACTTCCCCGACGGTGCTGTGGTCGAAGCTCGAGGAGTTGTACATGGCGAAGTCTCTCACCAACACTCTTTTCTTCTGGAGGCAGTTTTACCAACTGCGGATGACTGAGGGACTAAGCGTGCAGGAGCATTTGAGCCACTTCCAGAAGATCCTCACCGACCTTCTCAGCATTGGCGAGAACGTTGAGGAGAAGACCAGGGCGCTGGTTTTGCTGGCGTCGCTTTCTTCTTCGTACGAGTCATTGGTGACTGCTCTTCTAGTGGGGAAGAGCACTATCAAGATGAACGAGGTCACCGCGGCAATACTCCAGAATGAGGTTCTCAGGAGAGAGAACCCAGCTTCGAGCTCAGGTGTCGATAGCTCAGCTTTGGTGGCTTCTGGAGGTGCAGGAGGCGATAGACGGAGCGACAAGAGATCGCAACGAGGGCGGTCTAAGTCCAGGAGGGACTTGAGCAAAACCAGGTGTTACCGGTGTGAGGAGTTGGGGCATCTAGCCAGAGATTGCCCTCAACTTAAAAATCGGACGGTGGCTGCTGTAGCGACGGCCGGCAGCGATTCAGATGGAGATGTCTTGAAGATATCTGACGAGGTATCTACTTCTTCCCAGCAGTGGATATTAGATTCTGCATGCCCCTATCATGTATGTTGCAGAGAGGAGCAGCTTGACTCCCTGGAGAACAGTGAGGGCACTGTATATCTGCCGGATGGATCGAGCTGTGCGATCAGAGGCATTGGGACGGTCAACTGGAGGACACATGACGGTGCAGTGAGGAAATTGGGGGAGGTCCGATACATACCCGATTTCAGGCGGAATCTTATCTCACTTAGCAGACTGGATTCGAGAGGCTACAGGACGGTAGCTGGTGGAGGAATCCTGAGGGTGCTACGCGGCGATAGGATTGTGCTGGAGGGGAAGAAGGGGAGCAGAGGACATTATTACCTGGCAGAGAACCCAGTGCGAGGTGGAGCATCGGGAGCCAGGTGGAGTCCAGAGCGAGGTGGAGCTCCAGGAGGCGGATCGGGCACGAGACAGGAGACTCGGGAGGATGAGAGGCGACGTCGCAAGGTAAGATTCCTATTGCCGCAGGATGATGCCCCGAGCAGGTCTCAGGTCAGGAGGAGCACAGCATACGACGGAGATGGGATCGAGCAGCCTGGCTCGACTCCCATGTTTGCCCATCCATGATCAGCAGGCGATTGCCCAAGGGCATGGGGGCGAGGAGATCTAGAAGCACTCGGAGTTTGGAGGAGGCCGAATATCGAGTCGAGATGGAGATTGTTAAGATTTGACGCCTCGAGATTCAGCCCACATTGAGCCCACAGCGAGGTTCGCGGCGAAAAATGGAGTCCAACGAGACCAAGATTACCTGAAACGGAGCTCGGATGGAGGAGATACAAGCTTTCGAAGTCGGCATAAAAATCGAGGCGGCGGAGGACCGGCGGCGGACGGCAGCGGCGCGACCGCAGGCGGCGGTGCGCGGGACGCGCGACCCAGGCCCGTGCGGGGGGGCCTGCGGCCCAGGCGGGCGCGCGGCGCAGGCGCGCGCAGGCCCGCGCGCAGGCGCGGCCCAGGCCCACGCGCGCGGGCCGGCCCAGGCCAGCGGCCTGCTGGCCCTTGCCTCGGTCCATCGTGGACTGGGTGGTCCAAGACGCGGTCTGTGGACCGCGTGGGCGTTTCTCACACGTTTCTCACGGTCCACGATACTATTCCGTGGACCGAAGCGTGATCGGAGGGTCCAAGTGATTTCCGGTGACGATCCGACGGTCCAGGGGTTTTTTTGGCTTTGTTTAGGACTCCTAATCCCTCTCTAATCAAGATTTAAAGCCTGTTTAACCCTTTAAAAGGGCCTGAGACGAAACATGGAGGAGGGGTTCGGTTTCTCGCCGCCGTACGAACCAGAGGAGAGAGAGAGAGAGAGGCGTGAGGCACTGTGAGAGAAGGAGCAGGAGGCTCCTGGACAGCGGTCGCCAGGCTCTTCAGGAGTTCAGGGGGGTCTCCAAGAGAGAGAGAGCTTTTGTGAGGGAAACTTCATGTGAGAGAGAATTGGGTGTACAAGGGTTGAGGGTGAGGTCTCTTCTTGTAAAATTTCTTTTTCATAGTGAAGTTTGCATGCCCCGTGGAGGCGAGCCCTTTTGTGGCTGATCCACGTATTTTGATTGTTTTTCCTTTTGTTTTGTTTCTTCTTTCTTTCTGCTGCATCGCGTGGTACTGAAAGAATCTTGTGAGGTGGTGTCCTGACCAGATATCCACCCAACAGAGGGTGGCCAAATGCATTGCTACAGAACCAATCTAGATTCACTTTTAACGGCACTTCTCGATTAAGGACTTGCGCACGTACCTAGCAATTTGGTGGTTCCTAATGATGATTCCGCCCCGGCTAATTGGAGGGCATTATCAAGGAAAGGTCATGGATCATAATCCAACGCTATGGAAGTGGACCCTGACCTATTGGGAGGTCCAAGTCGCTTTGGCCACCATTTCCATCGATGGATTGAGTCTTGCACGGTTCATAGTTGAGTCTCTGACTATTAATGGATCGGGCTAATTTGGGCAACCTGAGTACTGATCTGAAAAAGACTGCATAATCTCAGATTTTAGGCTCTAAAACCCAAGAAGCATAGGAACGCCAATTTTTTCAAGCCAAGCTTGGGCTAAAAAATTCATCTGAAAATATAAAAAGGGGGTTCAAATTTGGTGGAGAAATTATTAGTTAAATCGGGTTCATCAACTCAGCAGTAGGCCGATCCTATCAGGAAGCACCATACGTCACATTTAAAAAATGAAAAAAGAGAGCAAAAAAACTTGCCGAGCACATTCGAGCCCCCTGCTCACCTTTGATTTTATTCTTTACGAAATCTTAGTGCTCAACTCTTGTGCACCACCAATCTCCCCTATTTTTCTGCACCGCTGTTCTCCAACTCTAGTACCTCTCTATTTTCCAACTTCTTGTGATGTTGGTATTCTCCCAATCCCACCTCTTTGCATAAACCCAAGTGGATCTACTGGAATCATAGGTCAGCACCCATGCATCGCCATTCTTTGGTCTACCTCACATCATCATCACCCTCTTTTTGAGCCACCCGTTAGGTTCTTTGTGCCCTACTATTTTTTTCTCCAGATCTTCCGATGGAGCTGCTAGCTTAAGCACTAATTTGCAACTTGCATCATCAACCTCCTCCCGATCCTCCCTCCTAGTTCTCTGTGTGTCGCATGGGAGTTGGAAAATGGCAGCACATGCATGAGAGCCAAAGGCTATCATCGCACAAGAATTAAGCTTAGGAAGGAAAGGAGAGGGGCCCGGTTTCGCTTAAGATGAAGAGAGAGGATAAATATGGAGGGACTAGTTTCAAACTCCATTTCTCTCTCTTTTGGGTTAGGAAGGACGACTTCAACGCATAGAAGTCGGAGACCGGTGACATATGGGAGCTGCAGATCGATAGTGCGCATGAAACCCAAAGATTTCTCTCAGGATGATAGGAGAGAAGAAATGTAGAGAGTGGAACAAATTGAAACTTTGTTACTCTTCTTTTTTACTTAAAAGATTTGCATACATGGATTCCTTATAGACATTCAGATTAAATGGCATTCGATACGATCGGTCTACTATTGAGCTGGCAGACCCAGTCTCCTGGCATTTATTCTCTAAATATAAAATTTTAAGCTTCTCATGTATCCTCTTCTTTGTTTCCTCTTCTCTGATTTTCTAAATACACCATATGTCAGAAATCCCTTCGCTTATTAAATTAAGCACTTCAAAGAAGAAATTGTCAAAGCCACATCAAAGAAGAAATCTTGGTTGGTAACGCACATAATACCAAATTCATAAAGTCATAGCATAGAAGAAATTGTTTCCATCATAACATAAAAATCAACATGATGTACAGCAAAAGAATCTTCTCCAATATCTATTTTATCGAAGAATATATATGGATACTGTTATGAGAAGATGATATTTTTAATTTTATATCGATTGTGAGTACAGAAAGATTCTAATTTACATAGAACAAAATCATATTACGAATCAAAATAGATAACACGTTGCACTCATAGAGACCAATCCATTTAAACCATCCAAATCTTTTTATCATAATATTGACGTCAGTTATAGAAACTGTCTCTTACACTTTTCTTCTTTAGTAGGATTCTTTTATATGGGATAAAAGCAGATGATAGGATATGACTCCATCGATATGATAGTGCAAATCTGCTGACAAAACTCATAAAAATAAGCAGAAAAGAAAAGGGTCACCAGAAGAACAAAAGGTAGTGGATCCGCTAGATGGCTTTGGCGGCCGAAGGAGGTGGGGAATTGTGATCAAGGAGGGCTCTGGATGGAGCAACGAGCAGCGTCAACAGTCATCCTTGGCTCTTGTTGAGACCTGACCCATTTGTGTGGTATGCAAACGCTCCGGTCAACTTTCTCTGTCTTAGGCGCCGAGATTAGGATTACAATCTTATCTAACAAGTTCTCAGATTGCTATTGAGAATGGCTATTTTGTGTCCAGAACTAAGCCAAGATCCCAGAGACCAAGATCTGAGACCCATGAGCTGGGCTAACCGCTGTGGCTCATCTCGGTCCGAGTTTGAGGGGATGAAGCTCACGGATGGCGATGCGGCTCTAATTCGTCTTCTTCCTCCCAAAAAATTCCTCTATGATGTTTAAAAAATATTTTACACTATAAAAATATTGAATATTGATGATGACATTGATGACAAAAAAAATTTCATCACTAATAATATTTTTTAACCACTATAAAATCGATCAAAAATATTATTCTCGTTAATACTATTAGCGATGGCAGTTTAATTATTAGCGACGACAAAAATTATCATTAAAAATATTTAAATTTTTTAAATTTTTTTATAATATTTAAATATAAAATAATGATTAACGATGGTGAATTAGGATTATTAGCAACGAAAATCTTGCTGTCACTAATAATTATTTTTTTAAAAAATTTAAATAATAATTTAAAAAAATAATTTTTTTTGAAAATATTACTAGCGGCAGAATTAGCGACGATGATACTTTTCAGATGCTAATAATTTAAAAAATTATTTAGATTCAATTCGAATTCAATTGAAACTCGATTCGAATCTAATTCGAATATGATTCGAATCCAATTTGAAATCTTGTCGAACCTAATTTAATTAGGCTTTGAATCTACGTCCTATTTAAATTATAAAATTTAATTAGTCTCAAATTAAATCAAAATTAATTAAATTTAATTTAATTTAAATAAATTAGAAAAAAAATAATTTTCAATTTGGATTCAATTCGAATCCAATTTAAAACTGATTCGAATCCAATTCGAAATCCTATTAATCCTAATTTAATTAGACTTTGAATCTAAGTCCTACTTAGATTATAAAATCTAATTATCTTCAAATTAAATTAGATCTAATTATATTCAATCTGATTTAAAATAATTAAAAAAATAATTTTTAATTTAGATTTAATTTGAATCCAATTCGAATCCGATTCGAATCTGATTCGAAATCCTGTCAAACCTAATTCAATTAGACTTTGAATTCAAGTTCTAGTTATATTGTAAAATCTAATTACTCTCAAATTAAATCAAGTTTAAATAAATTTAATCTAATTTAAATTAATTATGAGAAAATAATTTTTAATTTGAGTTTAATTTGAATCCAATTTGAATCCGATTTGAATCCAATTCGAAAGTCTGTCAAACTTAATTCAATTAGATTTTGAATCTAAATCCTACTTAGATTAAAAAAACTCAATTTTCAAACTAAGTCAAGTCTACTTAAATTAAATCTAATATAAATTAATTAAAATTTAATCTATGATTTAATTCGAATCTGATTCGAATTCAATTCAAAATTCTGTCAAACTTAATTCAATTAGACCTTAAATCCAAGTCCTACTTGGATTATAAAGCAAAATTAGCTTCAAATTAAATCAAACCTAATTAAACTAAATCTGATTTAAATAATTAAGATTAGACATTAGTGACGGAATAATTTATCGTTGCTAATAATTTTTAAAAAATATTATTTTAATTTTTTTTTAAAAAAAATAAAAATAAAATTTAATATTTTTTTTAAAAAATTTAATAGTATTAACGACGGCGGATAGGTATTAGCGACAGAAACTATCGTCACTAATACCTTGACATATAAAATAGAGTTTTACTAATCATATTACCGGCGGTCATTGCCGTCAGTAATAGTCCAGCTAAAAAACACCCCCAGCCCATCGGAGGAAAAAAATATTCCACGCTCGTTCTCCTCCTTCCCATGAATCTCCTTTTATTCTCCTCCTTCCCGACTTTTCACTACCTTGTAGGTGCCTCCTCCTGACCGATGGTAATCCCCTTCCTCGGTGCATCCTTCCTGACGTTCCTTGCTTCCTGCATGTCCTCCTTTTCGACATCTCGACCCAATCGATGCCTCCTACACCGCGGCCTCTCTTCCCCTGTGATCGCCGCGACCCCACCGGTGTCTCCTATGCCGCGGCCCCGAGCCAGTCGCCCAGCCCCACCTCGCCCGTGGCTGCCCCGACATTGCCGGTGCCTCCTATGCCACAGCCTCACCTCACCACGATCGACTCGACTCCATCGATACCTTCTACACTGCGGCCTCGAGGTAGCCGCCCTGGCCCCGTCTTGCCCGTATCTGCCCCAACCCCGTCGACGCCTCCTATGCCACGGCCCTGAGCCCGCCGCCCTGGTCCCGCCGACACCTCCTACGCCACGGCCCCGCACTCATCACCTCAGCCCCACCTCGCCCATGGCCACCCCGACCCCACCGGCGCCTCCTATGCCGTGGTCTCGAGCCAACCACCCCGACCCTGCCTTGCCCGAGCAGCCCCAACCTCGTCGGTCGGACCCTGCACCCCCTGCCCCGCCAGCCTTTCTGTGGCCCCGTCTACGTCGGCCTAACCACGCAGCCTCTGCCCCGCAGTGTCCAGCCAATGTCCCCGACCCATGGCCCCTTTCCCATCCCTATCTTCAAGCCAGCGCGCCTACTATTATGAGTATTAGCAACGATAGGGGCCACATCAATTAGATGCACAAGACTTGGGGTTATGTTATGGCCTCTTTTTCTTCTTCTTATATAATGTCTTAAAGTTAATAAGTGCTGATGGATTTTGATTGCTATATTCTTATGGTTACCTTCTTATTTTCTCTGATGATTATCCAAACTAAATTGATATTGAAGGGACTGGCCTATTTTTCTTATTCCTATATAATGTCTTAAAACTGATGGGTGCCGATGGATTTTGGTTGCTATTTTTTTATGGTTGTCTTCTTATTTTTTCTGATGATGATCCAAACTAAATGAATGTTGAAGGGACTTACCTTTTTTTTCTTTTCCATATGATGTCTTAAAGCTGATGGATGCCGATGAATTTTGGTTACTATATTCTTATTATTGCCTTCTTATTTATTTTAATGATGATCCAAACTAAATAAATATTGAAGGGACTGGCCTCTTTTTCTTTTACCCATATGATGTCTTAAAGCTGATGGGTGCTGATGGATTTTGTTTGCTATATTCTTATGGTTGCCTTCTTATTTTTGCTAACGATGATTCAAACTTAATTAATGGATATTGAACGAAATGGCTCCACAGATTGTTATAGGCTCTTTTTCCTGTTTCCATATGATGTCTAAAACTTGAAGGGTGCCGATAGATTTTGCTTGCCATTTTCGAGGACAACAGAAGATTTTACGTAATGAAAACTGATCTCTTCTTTTGCATATTTTGAGTTTTATATCTTTTTTTCTCCCTTTGAGAGTTTATTAGCCCTGGAGCAACAACTTGCTGGTACACTATGGACTAAAACTTGCCTTCTCTTAAACACCCCAATAAATAGTAATTTTCTTAAAATCCTATATGTCTAGAAAGCCATGGACTTGGCTCCACTTGCTTAAATATCTATTTATTTTACTAGATCAACTTGATGCCTCTAGTAATGTTGTCCTTGATCTATGGTAGACGATGCACCATAACAGACCTATTCCTAAACCCGCCCGTCGATGTCGATCCTTCATCGGAGAGATCAGATGTTATGTAAGGTTGTTAGTTAGCATCTGCAATGTATCAGTAGAAAAATGATTCTAATCCAGTGGTATATGATATGTGTTGGTCTGCATGGCTACAAAGATGGGAGTCAAACTCCATCAAGTGACAAATACTTGTGATAAGTTGCCTTTCATCGAGGAAGAACTACTTCTTGCAGAAACTAGGATACTCGAAAGGAAACTAGAACGTACATCATCAAGATCTGAGCAAAAATATCTTATTGATGCAGTCATGTATCTTTTTTCTGATTTATGTTTCAGACTAATTTTGCTCATTTTTCTTTAGTCATAAATTATGCATGTTATTTTTATGAATATGGTACAAAACTAAAGTATCATGATATATAGTTAAATAAATATGATACATAGTTATTTTATTCTGATACATAGTTAATACAATATGATACATAGTTTTTTTTATTTTTAGAGATTATAGATTATATCTTCTCGAGGTCAGAGCCATCAAAGTAGAGGAGGAAACATTGGAGGAGAGAGCTCTCATGCAGTCAGCTCACATGGTTCTGTGGCACACATGTCATATGGTAAGCTCTAATACTTTAGTTACTGTGAGTAAGCGATCTCAGAGCCTCTTGGATGCCATCCACAATACGGTCATAGAGCTTCTTCAGGATCCGCAGCTATGCGACCGACTGGATTAGTCATCTCAGCCATTATATTAGGTAATTATATTACTAAATCTTTTTACTTGTTTTAAGACTTCATATTTAGAAGCTTCATATATTTAGGTTTGAATCTGAAAAAGGGATTGACGAGCTGAAAATTCAATCAAACTGTCCAATCGATGGGTCGGAGTATCTATAGCTCCGTATCATCAAATGGAATACGTAAAAATAATCTGTTGAGAATCGGAGAAGTATATCAAAAGATATGCTTTCCTATCAAAACTTACTGATATTGTTTTATTTTTTCGTTACAGGATGTTGGGACATCCGACTCTCATACACCAGCTGCTAGAGAGGAGCAGGAAGAGGAGGAGGTGGACGATGATGAGGATCAGATTTGATTTTTTTTTGATATATTATATTTTTTTGATACTGCTCGTAAAAAAATTATATAATTTATATTTTTAATATAATATAATTAATTTTTAATTTCTAATTATCATATTATCTTTGAATTTTAATTATAACAGGTATTAGAAATCATAATTCATTGTAATTAATTAAAATAGATTTTAAAAAGTATTATTATTAATTTTTAAAAAATAAAATTAATTATTAGCTACGTATTAGAAATGAAAAACGTTGTTGCTAATACTTATTAGTGATGGCATTAGCGACGTAATATCATTACTAATATTTTTTTAAAAAAATTATTTAATTTAAAAATTAAAAAAATTAGAGACAGTATTGAGAACGATAAAGCTATCGTTAATATTTTTTTAAAAATTTAATTTAAAAATAAAAAATAATTAACGATGGAATTTTTTCATCGCTAAAACTGTCGCTAATATTTTATAATTAGCAGTGGTTAGAATTTCTATCGCTAATAAGGATATTTAGCGATCAAATTTTTTTATATTAATTATTATGATGAATTAACGATAGCAAGATTATTAGCGACGAGATATAAAGTATTACGATGGCAACTAGTCGTCGTTAATAGCCCAATTTTTGTAGTGGTAGAATCTGTGCATACCCAGAAATATCCATAAAAAATGGATAGCCGTGTATGCATTAAAATATTAAAAAATTAAAAATAAATAAATTTAAATAATATTTAAATAATTTAGATAAATATCATATAATTACTTTTTTATATACATCTCAAAATATATTTAATATTTTATTATATTTTTTAATTATCGTCCAATCGCAAGATGCCATGTGTACTTCGGCGACGTCCATCATTTTGATAGAAGGTTGGGAGATATTTACCTATACTGTTTAAATGATGGGACCCTCACTCGATCGTCATCTTCCTCAACTAATCCCTTATTAATGCACTCCCACTATCGCACCCATTATCAGCACGCGATAGCAGAGAGATGGAGTCCACCTCTTTCCTCCGCTTCTTTTTCCTCACCCTCGGCGCCTCCTCCTCCTCCTCTTCTCCCGCTACTGGGTCCACCTCCCCTATCCCCCTTCCGACAAGGCTGACTTCCTCGACTGCACACGCTACTCGCCTTGGTGCAACTCCAAGAACCGCATCCAATCCAAATCCCGTCCCCACTTGACCCAGTCCTCCTCCCACTCCGCCACCACCTCCACCCGAGACCACGAGTACGACGTCCCCCGCCACCCACTCGACCCCCTCACCGTCCAAGAGATCAACACCGCCCGCTCAATCCTCCACTCCTACCCTCCCTTCTCCTCCTCGCCCTCCTCCCTCGTCATCCACTCCCTCTCCCTAGACGAACCCCCTAAGCCCACCGTTCTCAAGTGGAGTCCCGGCGACACCCTCCCCCCCGCCGCGCCGCCGTCGTCGCCCGCTTCCGCGGAGACCCTTATGTCCTCTCCGTCGACCTGTCCTCCGGCACCGTCACTCGCCACCCCGTCCCGGCTTCCGGTTTTCCCGTCATGACCGTCGACGACATGACCTCCTCCATCTGGGCCCCCCTCGCCGACCCTGCCTTCAACCGCTCCATCCTGGCCCGAGGCGTCCGCCTCTCCGACCTCGCCTGCCTCCCTATCTCTCTCGGATGGTTCGGCGCCAGGGAGGAGGGCCGCCGCCTCATCAAGGTCCAGTGCTACTCCGCCGAGGGCACCGCCAACTTCTACATGCGCCCCATCGAGGGCCTCACCGTCGTCCTCGACATGGACAAGAAAGAAGTCGTTAACATCTCCGACGTTGGCCGTGACATCCCCATCCCCAAGTCAGCCGGCACCGATTACCGCTACGACCTCGTCGCGGCCCAGAACGGGGCACCCAAGATCCGGCCGCTGAACCCAATATCGATGGAGCAGCCGGCCGGGCCCAGCTTCGTGGTGGAGGGGGGGCACGTGGTGAAGTGGGCGGGGTGGGAGTTCCATCTGAAGGCGGATGCGAGGGCCGGGCTAGTGGTATCGGCGGCCTCGGCGGTGGACCCGGAGACTGGGGAGAAGAGGGCGGTCATGTACAAGGGCTTCACGTCGGAGCTGTTCGTGCCATACATGGACCCCACCGACGCCTGGTACTTCAAGACGTATATGGACGCCGGGGAGTACGGGTTCGGGCTTCAGGCGATGCCGCTGGTGCCGCTTAACGACTGCCCCCGGAACGCCTACTACATGGATGCAGTGTTCCCGGCGGCCGACGGGAGGCCATACGTCCGGTCGAACATGGTGTGCCTCTTCGAAAGGTACGCAGGGGATATCGGGTGGCGCCACTCGGAGAGTCCCATCACCGGCATGGAGGTTAGATGATATATATTTTATTTTATTTTTATTATGATAGTAGCCTATATATATATATATATATATATATATATGATTTATTTGGAGTGTGTGTATATAATATAATATTATTTTTTTATGTTTCCGGCGGGGGTGGGGGGTGTGTGTGTGGTGGGGGTGAGCAGATACGGGAGGTCAGGCCGAAGGTGACGTTGGTGGCGAGGATGGCAGCATCTGTAGCGAACTACGACTACATAGTGGACTGGGAGTTCCAGACGGATGGGCTCATCCGCGTCAAGGTTTGCCTGTTCCTGGAATTAATTTCTTTTGTCTTCTCTATATGTTGCTTTTTTGGTAAAGCTCTACATGTTGCTTTCAACTTCAAAATACGACATTCGGTCTGGTCATATTTTTGGACGTCAGCAGAGGGAAACGCACCCAGGATTCTCTGCGGGCTGCGCTGCAGAATGCTGTGCATCTGTATACGAGCATACTGAGTTGGATGGTCATTAACTAATGAGCATCATGTATATATATTATAGTACATGCTCGTGAAACATTTTGTTTGATAGCTATCCATCTACGGATGGCCGCTATTCAGAACCGCGCAGCATTCTGTTGAGCTGTTCGTGGATTGCGGAGAATCCTTGCGATTTAGGCTTCAGCTACATGGCTTCATCGTGTCCGAAGGTTAGCTAATTGAGCCGTTTTTTTTTTTTTTTTTTTGGGTAAGAAATTGAGCCGGTTGTTTTTTAAGCATATAATCCAACCGGAGATGGCGGATAGGTGGACCACAAAATAGACAGTTGCCTATACATGTGAGGTACCGCTGACAAGAAAGCGATGTGGTTGTTCTCCATGCCCTTGTATCCTCTCTTTCTCTGCGATTCTTAGCCAGGGTCGGGTGCGTGAGATGACGCAAAGGCTTACATTGCTTGGAAAAGCCTTGGGGGTATGCCCCGGTACTTTTATTTTTTTTTCTGTACATGGTGGACTAGTTTGCAGTTAACTTGACGCTTCTCAATTCATTCATGAGACAAGTGGCACATAGTGATTGTTGTGCGTGAATATCAAAGCGTTCGATGTTGATGAATGGCTGGCTACACGAGAACCTTTTGTGTGGCTATGCTGGGCACCCTTGCAATAGGTTGTGGATCTACACAATTCTGTGGCTGGGCGTCCTTGCAATTGGTTGTGGATCTGGAAGATTATACATGACATTGATATTTGTGAAGAGACAATCTTGTAATCAGCAAATTAGGGTGCTGTTTGATAGTGATGATATTTTACATCACCCTATCAATGTGAGTTAGGTGATGTGATCATCTTGTTTAGTATTACATCTATCTAGTAGTGAAGGATTCATAATAAATTCGACGATAGCATAATGCAGTGATATTATCATCATACATATCTCAAGTAATAGCACATCATCGACTGATGATGTGCTGAAATTATTTTAGGACAAAAATATTTCTAGTCAGTAAATGGAAAAGAAAATAATTTTTTTTAATCTTTTTTTTTATAGATGTCTATCTATTAGATATGTTTTTTATTTTTATTAGTAGGTTTAGTTAAATGATATGAATATTATTTATTTATTTATTAGATATTTATTTTATTTTTATAGGTAGAAATGGTTAATTGGCATTAATGGATCATGTTAAATTTTTTATGTTTTTTTTTAATTTATTTTGATGGACTAAATCATTCCTAATGGGCAGTTTTGATGGTCAAAATTGGCTGAGTCTAATCAAATCTGATTATATATAATATTATCGTAATATCATTTTAATAAATTTATCAAAATAAATATTTATAATAATAAATAAATAATATTATTATTACTACTGCTACATATTTTTGTGAGGAGTTATAAATGAAAATGTTTAATCAAGTTATAGAATAATTATTATGTATTAATATATAAAATTATTTATTATATTTTATATATTATCACTATCATTATTTAGTGATATACTAAATATAGTAAAATTTTATTTTCAGTGATATATCAAATATGATGATTATATATCATCTTAATATTTATATATCATCTTAGTATTCATATCACTTCAGTGATTACATTATCGGTGGTATATTAAACAGTATCTAAATATTTTATCCCTTCAATGTCTGGTTGATAGGTGTCATCTCTGGCAATTGCTGACATTTGTTTCCGTGGATTAAGGCTTGTAATGTCTTCATCAAATGGGTGCTTCCCAAAAATAAATTTCCTGTCACAAGCTTGAAGAGAGATTCCTGGAGTGCCTTTCACAATAAATTCATCTCTCTTCAGGTGGTTCTTAACAAATATACATCTTTCGAAATAAACAAAGATGTCATGGTCAATGCCGCAATAGGCACGTCTCTCATCCTAATTAGCAATAATGAAGATTGTCCGTCTCACCTCAATAATGTAAAGAAGTATCCAAAGTGTACAGGGATGACACCTCTACAATGTAGAAAGGCATCCAGTTTGAAAAATTGGTCATAGACTGCACTGCAAATCTCAAAGATAGATGTATGAGACTGGACTCAAAAATACTTGAAGTGTACTTCACTACACGACAGATCTCAATACCATCCAAAGCCAGCCATCACCTTGACATCCATGTGGACTCGTCACATCCGTGTTGAAAAACCTCAGCTGGACATTTAGGACCTTGTCAGGCCTTGGCCACTAAAGGGACACCCCATCCCACAGAGGACGGGAAACTGGTGCCCAGGCTGCATCTTCCTTTTACTAAATAGCTTACTGATGGTTCCTGACCGTATGCCCTTTAATAATCACCATCCATTGAACCTGGGTCAATTAAACAGTGACCCAGGAATCAACGCATGCTTGCCCACCAATCACTGACATGGGCTGAGGGTACTCATGTGAGTGACTGCATTCAAGTCTAACAGGTTGGACTCAGCGGGATTCTAATGGTGAAAGGAACATCCTACTCGCACATGAACCAAGTTTCACCAAAACAGGACCTGTACGGCACCCTCTTGTCGGAGAACGTGATCGGCGTCATCCACGACCACTACATCACCTTCCACCTCGACATGGACGTCGATGGCGTCGAGAACTCCTTTGTTAAGGTCGATATAGCGAGGCAGGAGACCATCCCCGGGGAGTCCCCTCGGATGAGCTACCTCAAGGCCACCCGGCACGTCGCCAAGACGGAGAAGGACGCACAGATCAGGCTTAAGCTCTATGCGCCGAAGGAGTTCCACATCATCAATCCATTCAAGACCACCAAAGTTGGAAACCCGGTCGGGTACAAGGTGGTTCCGGCCGGCACCGCCGCCAGCTTGTTGGATCCCAACGACCCCCCACAACTCAGAGGCGCTTTTACAAACAATCAGGTATTAGACCCATCTTTGTCCAAACTCCAATGGTGTCATTAAAATATTTTCTTTATATAAAATTTTATTTCGAAAGCTAATGTTAATATTGTGTCAAAAGAAATAGTGACAAAACAAATACTAGTATTGAGTTCCGTTTTCTAAATTGTATTCCTTTTATTTGGGATCTTAGATTTGGGTGACACCATACAACAAGAGCGAGGAATGGGCGGGAGGGTTATTTGCGTACCAGAGCAAAGGGGATGACACGCTAGCCGTCTGGTCTGAGAGGTATGGAACAAGCCCTGCAAGAATTGGACAAGGGTCGAACACTTGGTTCGTCCTCCATAACTCTGAGTGTTTTCCTTCGTTCTAACTCCCAGGGACCGGCCGATAGAGAACAAGGACATCGTGGTGTGGTACACGATGGGATTTCACCACGTACCATGCCAAGAGGACTTCCCGATCATGCCCACGGTCTTCTCGAGCTTTGATCTCAAGCCTGTCAACTTCTTCGAGAGAAATCCCATCCTTGTGGCGCCGCCCAACATGGAGAAGGACCTCCCGGTTTGCACAGCGGCTGCCACGGCCTGAAAGCGCTGCGAGCGCCAATCTGATCCCGGCGTGATATGTGTGGCAGAAATCTATTCATACATTTGTATGAGTTGATGAAAAATTGGACCCACATGTAAGACAGCTCTGGATTATGTGTGCCTTATGAATGAAAGAAGCAACAGAAAGTAAGTCTTAATAGTTGAATAGGAGCAAATTAAGGAAATGGTATATGGATCTCGCTTGTAGCACTATTATGCTGCTACCCATCTGTGTGCAATAGTCAGATTGCCTGGTAATAATTCTGTTTGATGACATACGACCAATATAATTTGAGGGTAAGCAATTAGAGCCAATATAATATGGGACGTAATTAAGGGTAGCACCATGCTGCTGCCGCCCTGATGCTTGTTGTATTCCATGGGTCCAAGTTGTAAGAATTTGCTATGTATTAGGCAATAAAGGATGTGGTGTGAATATATTGGCATTTGCCATCTAGATTGAACCTAGGAGGTATTTGGTGCATACATAGGTAATGTTGCTATGATAATATGATTACAGAAGAAATATGATTATCTGATAAAATAATAAAAAATTTTACATTGCAATGTTTGGTATGTGCAATAATATTATTGTAAAATAACAGAGAATTCGCATATATAATTTAGATTATATGAAATATAAGTTAATTTTTTCAAATTACTTTCATCTTTGCTTATTGGTTATTATTTATTTTTTAGAGAGATAACTCAATCTCAAGATCAATCATTTCGGTGACATCATCAGTCGAAATCACTCATTATGTTTTTTTTTTTTATTTTAATCAACTGAGACTATTCATAATTTATTTAATATAGATTTTAATTTATTTTGATGAAAATATTTTGGTCCTGAAGTTATCTTATTGTAGGATTGAAGGATTGCAAAATTTCATATAATTACATATCATCTCTTCCAAACAATCAAATTATTTTTTTTTGAGATAATGTTGTATTACATGTAATACAATATTACCTGTAAAAGTGACGAAATAAATAGGTTGTAAAATTATATGTAATTCTATCAGAATTATACGCTATCAAATGCCTCGTAGGTCTTATCAGCTAATATATTTTATGTTAAAAGTACAAGAAAGAGAAGTTGTGAATGCCATGGGAGCCATGGGCGTTTGCATGGGCTTCATGGAAGTGGAAAGGCGAAAGAGGGACCTTAGATGGCACCAACACACGGTGTTGCATCCACCTAGCTAATTAACATGAAGAGGCAATATTTGAGCAAATAGTCTCTTGCTTGGCAGGTCTAATACCATATATCAGATCTAGTGCTCTCACAAAATTTAGACGTGGACACTCAAGAATTTGTTTCTATAATAAATAATCAGTGAAAGTAGAAACTTATTTGGGAATGTAAATACAACCACAGATCTAGAGTAATAAAAAAATAAATTCTTAAAAAAAAAAAAATAATAAAAAAAAATGCTAAAGAAACGTGAGACAATCAAAAGAAGACATACTTCACATCTTTATGCAACGTACCCATGTCATATGCTTCAATAGACTTTCTTATATATATTAATGCTGCAATGCAATTAGATGTTTTTATGTTGCTATTAAGTCATTCATGTCATCAACTGCACCTTTTTAGGATTTAGAGTTGCTCTTTCCTCTGCCAGAAAGAGGTTTTTTTTTTTTTTTTTTAATTTTTAGTACAGTTAGGATCTTATGTCCCATTATAATTTTGAAGCAAACTTCTTTGGTATCTGCTGCCCTCAGTAGTCTGAAGGATTATTTTATATCCTGAGAGCTCCTTCCTTGAGATTTATCGAGATGAATTTTGATAGTAGTATCAGAGATGTAGAACGGTGCAGACTTTATCATTTGGATTCGAATGTCAGATAGTTGGCAGTAAAGTGCTCTTATCTTTGTTAGATAGGAACCATAGGTGGAGAGAATTTTTATAGAGGAAGATTCAGCCCTCATTATCGGATGGATTCGGGATAACACGAAGTAATCGGAGGTCCATCCGCTTCTTCGTGACATCTGGACTGCTTTTTATCTTTAAGTTGTGATGTATGTTAAGCATATTTTCTGGGAAGCAAATAGTGCAACAAATGGATTACATTTTATATTGCATAGCATTTTAGAGACTGGACGTGGGACGGGGTGAGACATGTCCACCAGTCCTACAGGATCTTTTGTATTCTAATTTTATGGACTGTGTTAACATTAGAGTAGTGTGACCATCCATTTATATTAAAAAAAAAAAATTCAACATCAGCATTAATCAAAATTCACATTCTTAGTCCGATATTTACTTTGATTATCAGAATTCTGTGAGGATATCAAATTCAGACGGAAGGGATCTACCTCTCGAATCAGTTTCTCATTGAAAAAGGACAATAGAAGTGATTGAAACTCATGAGAGGCCTCTAATGCTCGACGTATATTAGATTCATATTTAATTCTGTGTTATAACTAAAGTGTGGCATGTTATAAAAAAGTAAGAAAGTTTTACTATTTTACTTCAGTAGTTACTAGCTCTCCATGTATTCTTATTTATATATGATTTAACATTAAATAATATATATAATCTTTAGGACTGATTAGCTATCAACGACAATCCACCCTACCCGCTATCCACTGTTTGTGGACATGACAGTTTTATCGTACTAGCCCCAAAGATTCCCCTGAATTTAAAAGCCAGGGATAAGACTTGACTTGCAGGATTGGGTTTTGATTCAAACTAAATTTTAGATTTTGGCTGTGGTACTCCTGCATCACCCATCTTGAATTCAGTTTTTGCCTGGGGAGATGTTTGGTTGGCATATTTTAGTAAAACAGATTTATCAAAAACGAAATGAAAAGGTTTTACAAAAATAATATTGGAGCATTTTTCATAAAACTAGCTTGTTAAAAATTGATAAAAATCATAAAACTCAAAAAGTGAGTTCTGTGGAAAGAAGATTCATCTTGTTTTTATAAAACATGTTTTACAAAAATAAAATCATATTTTATAATTTTTCTTTTGGGATAAGTTGTTCTATGAGTGGTTCTAAATAACCCACAGGTATCCCAGTAGCGTAGAAGAATTTTGCTGTAGATCACCCATTCTGTCATAATTGCATATCATTTAACTAATGGTCAAGTTCAAAATAAAAATGATGAAATGAATTCAAAGTAGGAATGAGCGGTAGCAAAATGAAAGATTTTTTTTTTTTTTTATATTTAATATTTTTGTAAGAATATAAAATATATATTTAATCTCATATCGATTATGCATTCAAAAAATCTTAATTTTAGATGATTATATAAGATTATGAAACTTAAATATCTTACGGCTAGCTTTTTGATGAGATCTTAGATCGGTCGTCTAATTTTTTGTATAAATACTTCAATGCGAGACCTGATTTTCAAAATTAGGATAACATGTTGGGGGTGGCTTATCTTCATCTGGCATAGTATTCTAAACCCAGGCTGGGATATACTCAATGGGGTCCAGTATCCAAGCAGAATCTCAGACACTAATAGCCCCCAGCTGGTCATACTTTTAGCAGGGCCGAGACAAAGACCCATCACCCACTCCTCATAGGTTGCGGCTTCCATAAGCAAGAAAGACTGGAGAGTGGAATCCCATTACTTGATTGCGATAGCCAAGCGCAAGGTTCCGGACTCTGGGATGCCAAGTGGAGAAAGTAGGATCCTACTTTGCGTGACGGAAATAAATATCTGCCACTCATTGGTTTTCAGTTGCATTTGAAAGTCCTTACGGCTGATGGATGACTAGAGAATGAGTGATACGGACAATCGGAAACAAACAGTAAACGAAAGGGAGTGAAAGGTCTACTCACCACCCACCCTTCAGCTCATAATAATATGTGGTGCTGGTGCTGTTCAAGTTGGATTGGTGAACAATGAGTCGACCATTAAAGGTTATCTTAGTTTCTCGTTGACAGAGATTCTCATTGGCTAGGCCATGAAAGGTCACATCAGTTTCTTCTTTTTTTGATATAAGACAGCAGTTTCTCTTGGGACGGACACTGGTTGCCCATAGGCCAGCCAAGTCAAATTCCAATAACTTTGATATACCCGAATAGATTGAGTATACCTTCAGTTAATTTTTTTAATTATTGTAAAGAAAATAACAATTATTATTTATCCGGATCTACTTGAAGCAAGAATTTTTGAGAAGAAATTGGTAAATAAAAGACAATTTCCTTTTTTATATTCTCGATGAATTGGATAATGAATTTCCTCCATCTTTACACTAAAAAAAAAAAAAAAAAGGACAACCGCAATATTATGTGCTGAAGTTATTGTTCACCAAGTTACCAGCTAGGATAGATATTTGAAGTTGAAATCATGATTTTATTTAGATAAAGTGTATAAATTGATCAATAACCACTAGTATATAACATCTATTAGAAGAAAATAATGACTGAATAATGACTATTCTAAATCATCTTAGTAAAACATGTAACTTAACAAAGCCTTCAAAACAGTTGTTGTTGTTGGTATAATATCATAAAGCTTATTATTTTAAAACTTGTTTTGCCCGCAATTAATATCTTGCACAGTTTAGAATACCGCTTATTCAGGCCTTGTGACTTTAGAATTGATAAGGACTCCTAAATATCAGAGCCCCAACTCATCAACTTTTGTTATACTCTTCCCTCACCTAACCATTTTTGACAGGATCAAATCTCACAAGGAAACTTTCTAACCAAAAAAAAAAAAAATCTTACAGAGAAATACGTTTCATGCAATCAAATTCTGATCCTCTTCAATGTAAGCCGGCGATACGGCGGTGGACTCTTTAACCTTTTGATGGTAGCATCCATCAAAGAAGTCTGGCCATTTTTTTCTTTTTTTTTCTTCTTGTTTGGAGGTGGATATACATAACAGTATAGATAAGTTGAGAGCAGATGATTGGATTGAAACCTTACTAATTTACGAATTGATTTCGTACAATCAGCTAGATAATGGGATTCCAAGCTGGACTAGACACATATTTATAAGTATCCAGCAATATTTTGAACTGGGCTAGCTCGAAGTCCATAGGAGATAAAAAAGGTATGCTATGATGATAGGAGTGTTTTTTAGTTGGTTGTACTGGATGATAATATACATCTCACAGAGGAAGAGGGAAGCTATGATGACCTATAGGTCGCAACCTCGTTCTAAGGAGGCAAATTTATTGATGGATTAACCAGCGAGAACCGGTAAACTGCTTGAAGATTTCTAACTCTATGCAGGGCATCAATCTAATGGTTTTGATTAGAATTTAAAACCCTAGTTTGGATGGATGTTTCGTATAATGTACCATGCGTAAATTAACAGTAGAAATGCAAATTGGCGAGGGCTGGGCCAAGGATATTTATAGTTTCCATTAGGGCTTGTCTGACAACCCTAGAAATACAAATTGGCCACCGGCTGGGCCGAGGATATATATCCATAGTTTTGTCTCGCAACCTGGCACACCTAAAGATTTGCTTGTGGCCGGCCCATTTGCATTTCCATCAATAGAGTATAGAACCCGTCCATCGAACGGTAGAAGGCTAAAAGAGCACAGTATATGAGACGGATCAGAATGGAATGTTTGCAGCCATCTTAATGCCTCCGATACTCCATTAAATGTTGGATCATGATAAAAATTTTCTCTCTTCTCCACCATCTTTTAAGTAGATATATTAAGAAGTAATATCTAAAGCAACCTGCAGATTTAAATTTCTACAACTGTTCTTGTTAGGTTTGTTTCGGTGTTAGTGTTTCATCAACAGTGATCTATAGGGGTGGTTGTATTATGTTTGAAAATTTTAGTGCTGGATGTGAGAGAATAATTGATTGGAAGCATATTATAAAGTATGTGAGGGTGGATAGAGAGATCATTCTGAAATATAGGACATACAAAAATTTTGTTAATGGGCTATAAAGATTCTGCGGATGGTAGAAAAGAAGAAATAAAATGTTGGTGTAAAGACATCCAAGGATGTCTAAAGATTTTAAAACAATGAGTGTTTTAGTTTACGTAGAATAAGGGAATTATTAATGGGCTTCATTAGTTTAAGATCCTAGTATCTATGGGAAGTAAAATATCAGTTTGAAATATTAAAATTTCTAGAGAAAATATTTAAAATATATATTTCTTGAGACAATATTCGAATTTCTTTGAGAATACAGATCTGTCAAGAGTCCCATGTCTGGTTAGCAGTAGTGCAAGTAGCAAGTAAATGGTCAAAATCCTCAGTCCTACCAATGCACACATCGCAGTCCCTGGCGTGGGCATTAGAAAGGTTTCTCTGCCACAAGATTCCATGCATGGCAGCCATTTCTAACAAGACTTGCACCAGAAAAAAAAATTAACCCGTTGTACCTACCTTTGCAGATCAAATCCATGCAAACGTCTCATGATGATAAACTCAGTGGTTACATGTTATTCTGTAATTCCTGAACACTGACCCGGATCCTCAAAATTTCTTCTCAGCATAGCCTATTATATGCTTTGCTCCTGGTGTACTGCCATGGAAGTAACAACTGCATGTTTACCAAGTCTTATGGGAATAGATTATATTATAACAATTGATCCCACTCTTCCTCGGAATTAATAAGATCTGCAGCAGTAAGGCCCTCGTCAATAGCATACATAGCATTGTGATCAATAGGAACGTCTTTTTTTTTTTTTTCTTCTTTTTTTGAGAAAAGTGAAAGGAGTGAGGGACTCCTCCCATGGATTTTATTAAGGTATGAGTGAAGTACAAGACCTTCCCTGACAAAAGAGACGTAATGCAATACCTATATGTCCTTGTAAAGGACACAGTGATCAATAGGAATGTCATTGATCCAAGGACGCTTGAAGACCATTATATCCTTTCCATCACCAATCATCCTTTGAACATGCTCAGCTATGAGTCCTCCTGACATAGAGTATTTAGACCTCTGACCCAGTTTATTGACAATTCACTGCCACCAATTTTGTATTTACTTTGAACCACCGCACTCCATAGAGTATTAGGCTGCAAAACAATGGGACCTGCTGCTTTATCCAAAGGTTGCCTTCTAGTTCTAAGACCATGCATGCCCAGCCCGCCGAGGTTTTAGATTGGCACATTGTTTTGCAGTTGGGAATTCGGCAGTTAGACATCAAATAGAGGGAATGGATAGAAGCAATGTTTGAAGTGATAATATCGCAGTCCTTTCTAAAGACAAGCACTTCCCCTTCCAACTAACTAGACTCCCATGGATCTTTATCAATCAATGGCTAAAACTCTTGCAATCTCTACCTATCGACATTTACAGGAACACCAAGGTAAGTCCATGCCATGTTTAATTGTAATACCCAGATGTCTATTGATATCTCACTGCTACCTGAAGACTACATGAGACTTGGCTAAATTTAAAGATCGCTCCTAGTTAATCACATTTCGCTGCAAGATCTATGCATGTCTCACAGTGGCTCTGGCTGCAAAGAGACGGTCATCCGGGAAGAAAAGATGAAAATTTTTGGTCTGGGATAGCCTGGCTGGAAAACTTATATGGTTTCAATGTGATATTGTTACAATTTCAAATATTCACCACAGTTTATAAATAATAAGACAATATAGTTGGGATTGTAACACAAATTTCCATTGAAACCTGGAGTTTTTTTTTTTTTTTTTTTTCTTTTTTCAATATGTAATACATAAACTCAAGTTCTTTGAGGTCAAAGATCAATTAGGGAGCAATGTATTGGTAGGCACCCTGTAACAGCAGCCTCACCATCAGCATCCCTGTCCTAAACATCATGACTACAGGTTTATTTACAAATCCTCTACAGTCTGGGGAGGAGTGGTTCCTTAGACCTGCTGCATGCCCCTCTATTTCACTGTTTGCACTTTGTACTTTGCATTTCCTCTGGATCTTTCCAATTCATGCCTTTCAAGAAAATCTAGTCTGCAATGTCTGCAATAGAATTCTCAGACAGAATCATTGGAGAGTACTTATTGCCCTTCAGCACAACTATTTTTCGTTAATTATCCGAGCAAAGATTCTAGCCTGAGTCAACTGCACCACTGCTTCTTTCCCACAACAAACCAAAAGAGAATGACTTTTTTTTTTTTTTTTTTAAAGGTAGGTGCTCATTGCCTCTCTTTCCCATTGATCATTTATTTGAAGAAAAAATTAGTCTGAGTGCTTGTCAATGACAAATAGAAATCTTAGACGAAATCATTAAAGAGTACTTGCCCTTCGGCACTATGTCTTTTTAATCATCCAAGCAAAGCTTCTAGGCCAAATCAGCTGCTAAGATTCTCTTTATTCTCTTTCCCCGCGACAAGACAAAAGAGAATGGCTTTTCTGAGGTGGATGCCCATTGTCTGCTCTAGTGTGGAGCAACAGATGGAGAGGTTCAACAATAATTTTCAAGTGACAAATAATGAAGATGTCGTATGAATTCTCATTTACGGCATGAAAACATATAATATTTTTTAGCAATACCGAGCATTTGAATCTTTTTTTTTTTTTGAACTGGATGGGGTAAGTTACTTTCCCCATGGTATTATAAGTTGTTTGCAGTGGTGTGGGAAAAAAATTGATAGGACAACAAATGATGACAAGGACAACTGACACTACGGTGAAAATGGTTATTAACGACGCTATCAAGGTTATTTTACGACGCTAATAAGCGTCGCCAATATCCTTTACGACGCTTCCAAAAGCGTCGCCAAAGCGTCGCTTATGTAAGAGTGGAGACGGAAAGCGCCGACGCTTTTTAAAAGCGTCGTTATTTTTTAACGACGCTTTAAAGCGTCGTAAAATTAACTTTTAACGGCGCTTTTTAGCGTCGTTAATGACAACGCGTCCGCCACTCTACCAAGACGCTTTTTGAAGCATCGGCTGTTAGGTTTTTTGCGACGCTTATAAGCGTCGTTAAGTTTGTTTTAACGATGCTTTTAAGCGTCGTTAAAAGCATTTATAACGACGCTTTAAAGCGTCGTTAAAACCACATTTAACGGCGCTTTTTAGCGTCGTTAATGACTCCGTGACCCGCACTCTACCAAGACGCTTCTCAAAGCGTCGACTTTTTTGTCTTTAACGACGCTTATAAGCGTCGTTAAATTTATTTTAACGATGCTTATAAGCGTCGTTAAAAGTTTTAAGAGAAAAAAAAATACAGGTTTTATATTTCAAAAAAAAATAATACATACATTTCTGTACAAAATTATATCAATTATTCTAACATAAACCTGTACAATCACCACCATTCACACCTGTACAATCACCACCATTCACACCAAAAGCAAACTTAAATAGCAAATTTAACCAAACCAAAAGACATTATTTTATATAAATAAAAATAAAGTACTAATCGTCCATTACAATCAAGAGTAATATAAATAAATATAAGAATACAATAAAAATAAAATAATATCAATCTGCAGGCGGATGGTCGTCGTTGTCGCCACGTGACGTGCCGCTGTCTCGACGGGTGCCTGATGTGCCAGGAGCCTACAAGAAACATATCAAAAGCATGATTTGCATATCTATAAATAAAAATATATAAATCATTAAATTAATACAAAAATATATATTTAATAATATGTGTTTACCTGAGATGGACCATACATCTCTAATAAAGATGTAAGCCGATCAATCTGTCCCCTCATGGCTTGCATCTCCGCACGGCTCTGTCGTATCTCCTCCATCTCAGTGGCACGACTCTGTCTAATCTCCTGTATCTCCACCTCGAGTCTGCGAACGCGTGAATCCTGAGCATCTGCTGCAGCATGCTGCGTATATCTACTAACCTCAGATAACTGAGTGGGGGTGACTCCTACTCCATAACCCTCACTCGGCCGTAGCGCTCTGGTCCCATCAACTCTGTGAACACCTCGGCCTCGATACGGCTCTGCTGCGTAGATGCTGCGGACTCGTCGTCACGCTCCGCAATGAGAGATGTAGCCCTCTCCTGTATTTATTTTGAAAACAAGAGTTATACTTTAATAGCTAACAAAATTAAATTTAAATCATTGAAAAAAATAGAATATTAATAATGCCGTACATATAAATCTCTCGACTCATCTCGAACAAAAGTACCATCCTGATGAGTATGAGTCATCCGGTAAAACTCCACTTGTCCGGGTTCCCTCCCATGCTCATCCACCTACAGAAATAATTTTAATTTTAAGCAAACAGTTATAATAATTTAAAAAAATATATAAGTATCATGATACAGACATGATCCACGATACATAATGATATTAGTTATATAAATATTTTAACATAAAAATTAAAAGTTAATTATGAAAGTTTAAGGAACATACAAACTCCTGTCGGAGTTGTGCATAACTCTTCGACCCCGATGTATGAGGAACAGACTGAGCTGCTCGTGCAGCTCTACCAATAGCAGAATAAGTCTGTAAAATAAAGTAAAGAACTTGTTATATGTATAATATATAATAAAAATTAATATTTTTATAAAATATTTAGAAAAAAGATAATAAGCAGATAATATACCTGTGTCCTCTCGGAGAACCAATAATGAACCAACTCCATCCACTGATGAGGGGGTACATCAGGAGGACAATTCCTAGCAACCTCCTCCTCTGTCATACCCTGTCTCATATAGTCCTTCTTCAATTGTGCTCTATATTCTTTCCATTTGCGGTTGAGAGACTTCATTACAAAATCATGAGTGGATGGAGGGAGAACAAACTTGCTCTATAAAAAAAAAATGAAATGAAATAAATTATATAAATGATTAACAATTAATATACAGTATGAACATCAATTCATTACCTCTATAACTCGGAGGAGCTCAACTTTGTACGTTGGAAGCATGTCATTCCATTTTGCATAGCCCAACGGACATAGCTGAGGCCTCCGAGCAACAATCCCCAAAAATGAAATCAATAAGCAGACAGCTTTCTTAATTGGCTGACCTAGCTGATTGCACTCCACAACAATCCTCTCGCCCTCACGTATCTGCCACACATCTCGTACTACTGTGGGTCCGCGTCTGGGGCATACTCTCCCGGATCCGTTTGCAAAAAATACATAAAAGTAACTATATCATAAATATACATAAAATAAAATAAAAATAAAATTACATGAAAGATAATATATACCCTGCACGTGTATCTCATCATCTGACTGATGAACAGGAGGATCGTGCTGTGCTGATGATGAAGGACAGGGCTCAGAATGCTGTGCAGCTGAACTGACCTTAGGCTGCTGTGCTGAAGAAGACGTACCGGCCTCTGTCTGTGAAAACTGGAACTGCACACCAGCATATCGTCCCCTGCGACGCATGATGTCACCTAGCATTTATATAAATAAAAGGTAGAATCTGTTAATATATGGAGTAAAATAACACAATAATTAATGCAAAATATATACATCATAAATAATTATTACCAGTAACAATCAAGCAATAGTGTTTCTTTCAAATTCTGTTCTAACCAACATCGTCGTAGCATTTAAATCATCAGCTGCCACAAAATTGTAGGGCATACATTGTGTATAAGTGTCATCGTCATCATCCTCCACTTGGTTTCCCAAATCATATAAGTCTCTAGGTTTTGTTTTGATAACAGTAAACCAATCTTTATCTTTTGCGTCTTGTACATAAAATACTTGACGAGCTTGAGATGAAAAAATGAATGGGTCATCCTTCAATAACACACCAGTGTGTATCAACCTTGAAAAATTTACAAGTGTAAATCCATTTGCATCTTGTTTCAAACCCCTTGGTGAGTTTATGTCTATCCAATCACATCTAAACAGTACTACTTTAAATTTTTCATAATAATCCAACTCATAGATATCTTTAAGTGCACCATAATAAGATTTTCCATCCGCTTCCACCATAACACCGCTATTCTGTGTTTTTCTAAATTTCTCCCGTTCTCTAGTATGAAATTTAAAGTCATTAATTATGAAACCGTTATATCTATTCACAATCTTGTTAGGTCCTCGAGCAAGAGCTATTAGTTCATCTGAATTATTTGTCTCCATCATCTTTGATACCTAACAAAAAATGATATGACGAAGTGCAGTTGAGTTATCTGATATTAAATATGTATCAAAAATTAATATATCCCATAATTAAATATAAATCACACATGATTTGAAAGCCACATAGGGAATAACTCGACCAACCATCGCTGTTCAATCCTTGCATTAGGACGAATGTTATGATTGGCTCGTCTCTGATAAATTAAAAATTTACTGCATAAAATATAAATATATCATTTAGAACATTATATCTAATATAAAATTTAAATTTTGATGTCATTCCTTAAATATACTAACCTGCGATGGTCAGATATTATGTCACTATGAAGTAACACATAACGATATGCTTGTGCTAAGGATTTTTGATCAAGTACAATATTTTCAGCTCTTCCCAAGAATTTTCCAACAGTTAAGAACTTATACAGTTCTGCATTCTCCACAAAGTCATTATGCCATTGAGATCGACTAAAAATAGTCTCTACACCTTGAAGATATCTTGAACAAAATGTCAAACATTCATCCGCAATATATGCTTCAGCAATCGAGCCTTCGGGATAGGCTCTATTTCGCACATAATCTTTAAGACGCACAAGATACCTTCAAGAATTAAATATTTATTAAAATATCAGTATGCTGTTGTTTCTAATAAAATTATCAAAAGATTTAAGGTTTGCAATAATACATCTCAATAGGATACATCCATCTATAATGTACCGGTCCACCAACTTTAACTTCTGAAGCTAGGTGAATGAGCAGATGTACCATAATAGTAAAAAATTCAGGAGAAAAAATCTTTTCCATCTGGCAAAGTGTAATTGCAATAACACTCTGAATTCTGAAACTACATTAAATTATGATAAATTATTTAAAATGACAATAGCATAATACTAAAACCATGATAGGAGACAGAGAAATCCTGATCCGTTAAAAGGTTAAGTATGGATCAAGATTTTGTATATTGCTCTCCTTACTTTATTCGATACGAACCTAATCTAACTCAACCTATTGTCATCCATACCAAATACTTTTTCATGACAATACCTCTCTAGAGTTTTTATTTAGTACAATCCCATATTTTGATAAGATCTTTCTAACAGAAAAAAAAAAATTCATTACTTGAAGGCATTGTTGCCATATAACTTACCTATTTCATTATTTAACTTGTCTACATATTAAGATAGATAAATTGTGCACTAAAAGAAGTCGTACGAGAAATGGAACCACGCATCTTATAAGAATCTTGGCCGTATAAGATGAAAAAAGAGAAAAAAATATCCCAACCGATCAAAGAAGAGTTTCCTTGGTCAATCTCCAAAGAAAAAAAAAAAAGGAATAACTTGTTATGTTTGACAAAGTGTCCTGCCTCCATGCTTCTATTATCTTCCAATTGCGTAGCTCTCTTCATTTTTTTTTTTTGGCTTAGAATTATTTTTTTTTGATGCAAGGGAGATTAAAATCTCACAATTCTACCACTAGATAAAGATTAAAACATGAATTACTGCCCGATAATTAAGGTACCAGAGCATCAAAAAAAGAGACTTAATTTATTCAAGAAAAATTAAGGCTTATTGATTGGTTGACAAAAACATATCATTATTCCATTCTATTTCTACATCACAAATTATTAGCAACTCTAATATATGCAATTTATAACCACATGGAAATGGGAACATACTCATAGATTCAAAATCCAGCAACTAACTCCTCGTGTGCCTCACTCGTCTTTAGGTATTGTTTTCAAGATGGCATGTGGTTTGAGAAGAAAGGCACCACTTTGGATGGTCAACCCGCAAGGCTTTTTTTTTTTCTTTTTTTTGGGTACAAACCAAGAATTCCTCCATCCGCCACATATTGCATCGAGTCCGGGGATCACGGATGTAAATTGTTTCTGACAAACAATCGCTTGCACCAAACATCATAAAATAACCACTCTCCCAACCCATTGCACAAACAAACAACTCCCAAGAATAATAATAACAGAAGGCAAATGGATTTCTGTAGATGAGATCGAAAACTTCTACACCATTTCACCAACCCATAAATGCTTGAACACAACAGATGATATGAATCAAAACAAGACAATCGCTGGCAACAAACATCATAAGACCACTGCCACTGCCCATCGCACAGAAAAAAATTGAACTTACGTCGAAAAAAATAATTATCAATAACATATCTTACTTTTGTGCCTGCGAAGATGGCCGCCGGGAGGGGGGAGGAGAGGAGGGCCGGTGGGGAGGGGAAGATGGCTTGGACCGCGCAGGTGGGCGTCGACGGACGCGGCAGCAGAAGGGAGCGGCAGACGGTGGTGAGGCGTGGACGGTGTGTGCGCGTGGACGGTGGGTGCGGTGCCGGCGGCGGAGATGGGCCGGGGTCGGCGGAGAGGAATGGGTGGAAACTGAAGGGCGGCAGTAGATAGATTAGGGCACGCGCGGGGGTATAAAGGAACCTAACGACGCTTTTTAGCGTCGTTAAATAATGACGTAAAAAAGCGTCGGTATTGTTTTTATTTCACGACGCTTTTGCTAAAAGCGTCGGTGTTGACAGTGCTCAAATTTTACGACGCTTTTAAGCGTCGTTAAAAACCGACGCTTTTGGAAAGCGTCGGCAGGTTGCTGACCTGCCGACGCTTTTAAAAAGCATCGGCAAAAAAAAGTCGGTAATTTACTGTTTTTTTGTAGTGTGAAGAGAAGGTAGCTGGTGTCTTCAGAGGAACAAAACTTTCAAGCCCACTTTAAAACCTGTGCGGTGGTAGTTTCCCATGCCGCGGACCTGGGAATGAATGAGTTTGAGAAATCTGCTAAGACAGTCGCTGGTTAGGGAGAAGTTGCGAGAGGGAAGAACGGAGTTCATCTCCTTATGAGCAATTTGTCCAGTCCCTCGTGAGTAAAATGATTATCCGAACAACCTCTTGATGGCTTCCAGCCTCGGAATGGAATAACCTTTTGTTTCTTTCTTTCCACAAAGTCCACAGCATCACTTATATGATTACATCCAAGGCTTTGGGATTAGCAATTTTCTTGTGTTTATGTCTCCATCCATGCCAGAGGTTTTCTATGTCTTGTGGTAGGTCCAAAATCTGCCATTTATGTAATAGTCATTCCAACACTTGCATAGAGTAAGTGCAGCGAAGCAATAAGTGGTCAATTGACTCTGTATCGTTGTAACATAAGGAACATCGACTAGATTCGTTGAACCCTTTTTTTTTCCAGAACATCAGTGGTGAGAATCTTCCTATTGTAGCATAACCAGCTAAATACTTTACATTTCTCCAGGACTGAAAGCTTCCATATGATTTTTCTAAGCATCACGCCACCATAAATCAAGAACTTACAACATGCTAAGACCGAGAAAGAATGGTTTAGGAACCATTTCTAGAGCCTCTTATCTTCCTCATTGGTCAGTTCGACACTTCTCAGAATTTGAGACAACATCTGAAGGTTAGATTGGCCTGCTTAAGGTAGTGGGCATCTGAAGTTCTGAGATCACTGGTGCTAGTTTATGAAGGCAGCAACAGAGCAATTTTTATCTATTGCTAGCCAATATAAAGTGGGAAAAGTGATTTTGAGACAAGGATCAGTGATCCAAGTATCTTCCCAAAATAATGTAAGACGTCCGTTTCCAACTAAGGTAGAGGTAACTGAATTCATAATATTCCAAACATTCATAACAGATCTCCAGAAGGTTGATGCTTTACGTCTGAGGTAAGATGATGAAGCAATGAATATACCTCTTAGATAGTAGAGGTGTTTAACCATTGACTTCCAAGGTTTTTCATCTACCGCATAAAGATTATCCCACCATTTGCTAAGTAGAGCTTGATTGAATGTTTTGAGGTTAATGATTCCTAGGTCATCCAAAGCTTTGGGGTGACAGATCAGAGACCATTTTGCCAACATCTTAAAGTTGGATTGTTGGTCATCTCCGTTCCAAAGAAAATTCCTGCAAATATTATCAATTTTTTTGATAACATCAGCAAGCATTGGAGCAACTGACATCCAGTAGGCTGGAATCACTCTTAATATGGAGTTTATTAGCATTTGAATCCTAATCTCCTCCAAGAACTTGTGAAAGGTGCCAAATAACTAAGCTAATAGTTGTTGGCCAAAAGCATGCACATTAGACATCCTCTTGTCTACGTTTCTGCAAGACCATTACTCAATCCTTGCAAAACCAGATTTTGATTTTATTCTCATCCATTCCTTGGCCTTTTGTTATTCTTGCCTCAGATATATGGTTGACGATCAACCGTGATAGTACCATAAAGGTTGATATAAAACATTCAGTTGCTTTGCTCGAGAAAAGAAAAAGAAATTAAGGTCGTTGTCTAAATTTGGGAGCTCTTTCTTCAGGTCTCCTTATCTACAAATTTGGCAAGATTTGGTCCACAGATATGTTGTAGAGAAAGAAATATGATTAAACAATGAGGTCCCCATGCATGGAATAAAGCTAGTGGTGTAAAGATAGCAATTGAACGAAAGGGTGATGACAATATCTTTTCTCCAGTATGGTCCCTAAAGGAATTGTTGTCTGGGCCTTCCATCTACAATGATGCCAAAAAGGCCGTCTTAATCCTGAAAATGAGATTCTTGTTATTGAAGGTGTCAATTATCATATATGGAGATACGTCAGCTGCCCCTCTATTGACATCATGACTTTATTCAAGTAGAATATGTGAGTACCTGTTTACAGATTTGCTCCAAGAAGCACTTCTTTCCAAGATCTACGGATCCATTGCTGCCAAGATGTTAACCATCAGCACAGCAATATTAGGCTCTTCTCATTTAAATCAAAGCAAATTAAAGCAAATCCTATATATGATATGGATAAAACTAGCAAATCCTGAAATGGAAAAAAGCTCATTTGGTTCTCCATCAAAATATGTAAGATAGGGTGTGCTTTGAGGAATGTAGGGGACAGACTTGGTGGTCCTCCCCATGATAACCTCTATCGTTGGTGGCATCATATTTGCCTTGAAGTGTAGGAGTTGGTGTCATGCTCTCAAGTCTTGGGAAGTCATAGGAGGAGTCAAGGTGTTGGCTTCGGAAGACTAGGACAGGAGTGATCCTAGGATGGAGGCAATGTATAGCTCTCCACGGATTTGAGGTCCGGGTGATGAGGATCTTGAGGGACTTGATTGGTGCTCCGGAGACCTGGAGATACAAGGTGGAGCAAGAAACTAGAGCTAGGGATAAAGCTGCAGGAGAAGTAGTTTTAGCAAGTTAGTCGACTCAGACTGAGACTAGGTCGATTAAGTCGCAGGTGAGTCGATCGAATCTGATCTTAGAAAATAGAAAGCAGGAACTCAGATAAACTGTGGCACGACACGCAGGTGAGTCGACTCAAAGCCAGTATGAGTCGACTCAGTCCCAGATGAGTCGACTCAGTCCTAGTCTGAGCCGACTCAAGCGCAGGCTGATAGTGAAGATGGATTTTTTATTTATGTCTAGGATCGGATTTGATCCTAGAGATCGTAAGGCTTGGTTTGAGAGATCTTAAAGAGGCTAACTATAAGAGCATGTGAGACATGATTGTACATGGGCTCGGTGAGTGCTTTCAAGGATTGGGTTAGCCTAGGAAGTTTTTGCGCTAGGGCTTTGGTCTATGTAATAGGTATATATACTTGTATATTGAAAACTTTAAAGGAAGTGAATCAAAGGAAGCTTTTCTCCCACATCTCTCTCTGATTTTGCATGCTGCCCAAGGCATCACGCACAGCCCCTTCCCTAGAAGGGGGCATCCGGTATCTAGGATTAAGCACAGATCCAGGGCTTGATGGTTGCTATCCCCAAAGAGTCCGGATCGCCATGGACTCTTACAAAGAAGGGATCATTGCAAGTTTTCTCAGATCCACGTGAAAAAAGGCAGTCCTTCAACATGGTATCAGAGACATGGGATGAATAAGAAATCTGCAGATCTATTCTACGGTATGCCTCAGATCTATCTTATTTTTTGTTGTGGTTTGGCTAACCAGAATCAACGGGTTGAAGGCAGAGGTTGAGAGACTTGATCGAAAGGGACATTTTTCAAGATGGAAGGTTTGTGTTGTAGATTTTTTAGTCCAACTTCAGTTGGATCCAATCTTGGAGGAAGAAAGGTCGTAGGATATGACAGTTAGGCGATGAAATTCTCTGAGGAAGATGGGCAGCAAGAGGCAGGTTTGGCATGTTGAAGGAGAGATCACCCAAGAGATTGTTATCAAGGTGGGGCTGAAGAAGCAACTATTCAGCCTTCGGATGTGGAAAGACTGGGGAAGTAGTTGGGGTACATTCAGCGATTTGACTGGTCAGGAGCCTTGAGGGTGAAAAGAGAAAGCAAGGATTTGATTTTCGAAGTGTCGCTTCTAGTTCAAAGGATGGTGAGTTCCTCTTGAAAGTTTCAAAGAGATCCATAGAGTGCAGAGGGTTTAAAATGACAGCAACGATGGTGGAGAATCAGCAGGAGGCTCAACAAGGGTTTATTGATGAGCTAACCTCAGTTTAGAGTCTATTTTCTATAGAGACACTAGGAGGAGTCATTATTCAGGTAGAGGATGCTTTGGTATAGGTTTAAAGCTAAGGGTTGAAGGGATGGAGCCAGATTCTAGCACTAGTGGTGGTGATGCACAATATGATTCTATACGAAAAGTACGGATATCATAGAGCCGTGCTCTGCAGAGATAGTGTTAGATAGGTTGTTTGCAGCAAGAGAAGATCCGAATACCTATGAGGAGGCTGAGACAAGCCTCGAATGAGATAGATGGATCTGAGCCCAACAGGATTTGAGCTGTAGTTCTTTCAGGAGAAGCTAAAGCAACAGTTGGTGTAGGTGTAGAAGGGAAAGACTCAGATTTTAGGTTTCAGTTGTTGGTTTAGAAGAGTTGGATGAGCTCTTGATGGTTTCAAAGGAGCCTACGGGGTGCAGATAGTCTGAAATGACTTCGGAGGGATTTGCAGAGTGTGGAGGGTTCGAAAGGACAGCGACGCTGATCGAGATGCAGTGGCAGGTCTAGCAGTGCACTTGGGTTCTTCTACGACATTAAGTGGACTTTGAATTCAGGTGGAGTACCAGACAGAGATGGCTTCACAGATGGAAAAGATTTTGGCATGAGTTCAGAGTGGAGGGGTGCAAGGGGAGGAGTGATATCCCAGCACCAACGTCAGGTGGAGCAGAGTGTGTAGGTGGAGAGGCGTGGCTCTGAAGAGACCATGTCAGATGGAGTATTAGTTGCAGTGAGTGCCGGTATAGGAATGTTGCTGTCTCTCTAAGAAAGTCCAAGATAAGTGATGTAGCTACCTAACAGAAAGGAGACTACAATAAACTCTAAGGTGGTGTCAAGAAGCAAGCAAAAGTCTTCAACTGTGGAGACGGTTATCCCAAAGGCCTCCAAGGGCACTCGAAGCTGAAGAAGATTGGCGGTGGCAAGGATGTTTATACAAGAGGCTGTTTGGATATAGAGCGACAGCAGGATCGTGCATGAGGATATTGCCAGGTTTGCCAAAGCTTGGAGGCACTAAGGTGAAGATTGTAGGAGTTGGCGTGGTGCTTCCAAATCTTGAGAGGCCACAGAAGGAGTCAGGATGTTAGCTCCGAGAGACTAGGACAGGAGTGGTCTTAGGATGGAGACAGTGTGTAGCTCTCCACAGACTTGAGATTCAGATGATGAGGATCTTGAGGGGCTTGGTTGGTGCTTCAGAGATTTGGGGATGCAAAGTGGAGTAAGAAATCAGAGCCAAGGATGAAGCTGTGAGAGAAGAAGCAGTTTTCGCAGGTTAGTCAACTCAAACTGAGACTAGATCGACTAAGTCTTAGTTTGGGTTGACTATGTCTCAGAGAACAGAAAGTAGGATCTTGGATAAACTATGGTATGGTACGCAGGTGAATTGACTCAGGATCAGTCTGAGTCGACTCAGTCCCAGATGAGTTGACTCAGTTTCAATCTGAGCCGACTCAAATATGAACTGACAGTGAAGACGGATTTTCTGTTTGTGTTTCGGATCAGATTTGATCCTAGGGATCTTAAAGCCTGTTTTGAGAGGTCTTAAGAGGGCTAACTATGAGAGCATATGAGACATAGGTGTACATGGGCTCGGTGAGTACTTTCATGGATTGGGTTAGCCTAGAAAATTTTTGTGCTAGGATTTTGGTCCATATAATAGATATATATATATATATATATATATATATATATATATATATATATATATATATATATATATATATATATATATATATATATATATATATATATATACTTGTATATTGTAAACCCTAAAGGAAGTGAATCAAAAGAAGCTTTTCTCCCACATCTCTCTCTCAAGTTTTGCATGCCGCCCAAGACATACGCGTGCCCCCTTCCCTAGAAAGGGGACACCAGCATTTAGGATCGAGCTTAGATCCAGGGCTTGATGGTTACTGTCCCTAGAGAGTCCGGATCGCCATGGACTCTCACAGAGAAGGGATCCATCATAGGTTTCTTCAGGTCCATGTAGGAAAAGATGGTTCTTCAACATGAAGCACAGAATAATAACATGGGTTGAGCTCACCTGGCCATCATTGGCAACATGTATTGAAGTTGGAAAGAGACTCCTAAATGAATAAAGATTATATCTTTCGTGCAGAATGATTGATCTTCTTTCACGATATAAACCGTTGGATCATGCTTTGCATACCTTTCAAAGCATGATATCCATTTTGTAATATGTACTACTGGATAGAAGGGAGAGATCGGAGTGCTTTAAAAAAATGTGTAAAATGAGATTCAATGTTTCATGCCACAAGAGAAGATCAATTACTTTTTTGCACAAAAGATACAACTTGAACTTCTCCTAAAGTAGCTTCAAGTATGATGGGGATGAAATTAAGCAAAATCTGCCCATGTAGTCTAGAATGACAAATGAAATACCTGAAAAAATTGTATAAATTATAGAAACCAATTCGTATCTGGAATATGTACGCTCCTTCATTGTATTAGATACTTTGTAACTTGAATTATTGAACAGATAAAATTGCACATGTTAGGATCCTTTTATATCATCCTGCAAATATATATATATATATATATATATATATATTTTTTTTTTTTTTTTTTTGGGTAAGAAAATTTTATGGCTCTGAAGGCTGAGGCAGTAGAGAAAATAACAATTGGTCATGCCCTCGTCCCTCGTTGACAACAAAGGCAGAACCTTCAAGAAAAAGACAACAAAAATAGACTTTCACGAACAAGATTGGCGTTATTTAATTGTGCACCGCAGAAGCACCAGCGCATCTTCCTCTAGTGCCCCAAGAAGCCCTGATGTTTTCCCTGGCCGTGCCTTATAAGCCCCTCCCCTCGCCATCCCGGGACCACAACCATGGAATCTTTGGACAGAGAAACCACTGTAACAAGGGTCTTTGCCATGAAACACGAGTGTTTTTTTTCTCCAAAAAATTTTTTTTTCTGGTCAATCAAAAAAAATATATTGAAAAAAAAATCAGACAATAAAATATTCAAAAATTTAGCACCATAAGACTCTCATCCCTTGAGGGTAGGCTGTAAGGATCGTTGGCAGGGCAAAAGGTAGCAGACCACGTTCTCACTAAAATCTAGCAAAGCGAAGAGATTGACACAAGCAGTCATCTTGTCCCTGATAGAAGCCTTCCACCAGCCTCTGAAACAAGTTGTTCGTGGACCGCACTGTAAAGAACAACGGAGCTGGCCCAGTAGTCCACTAATAGAAAGAACAATTCGGGTGGTGGCTGAGAGTTGATGAGACTATGGATCATCATCATCTTAGCACTTCTTATCAGGGGGAATGCACAAAAATTAATTGTTTATGTTTCAGCTGCCGGTTGACATTTGAGGATAAATAGGACTTCCCAAGGTGACCCAATCTACTGCATAGCCAAAGATGGGATCCCAGCTTCCACATTCCTCGCTACTCCTTGTTGTATTCTTTATTCTGCCTTACTTCCAAATGATGTCATTTGGTGCAGAGGAATCAAGAAAGGTTGATGCTTTCATTCCTGTTGCTAAACACGAAGGTTAGAGAATTTATTCTCCAACGCTCCCTTCTTTTGGATTTCAGCTGTACATAGTGTACATGGGACAGAAGCATGAAGATCCAAACTTGGTTACTGCATCACACCACGACATGCTCACTTCACTTCTTGGAAGGCAAGTGAACCCTTTTCTTGGTGCTGTCGAATGACCTAGTCGTTTGCGAGCAGCCCACGTAATTTGGGCCGACAAAGGCTTAGTCGTTAGTAAGTGAGCCGAGAACGGGTTTTGCCCAGGTCATTCATATACGTTCAGTTTGATCAACGCAAAAATAAAATAAATACATGAATAAAATAATTTATATATTATTTTAATTATGATGTATGAATCAATTTTTTATTTTTATTTAATTGTATTTCTTACATAGGAAAAACTGTCTTAGCAGTAAGATTAAGACTGTTCTCTGGAATCAACCCGAAATATATATAAGAACACCTTGGAGGACTTCAGGTGCATCCTCTTCATAACTTCCTTGGATCAGCCTTTCACGAGCAGCCTGAGTTGTGCTGGAAATTGAACGAGTTGATTCCAAATTGCAATTAATACATGCTGGGCTTGAGCATGGCCTAGCTTGCTCTTCTTATTTCCGTCGGCTCTGCGTGCTATCCCAATTTCATTGTTATTTCGCTTTCTTTCATCGAAACCTTTGAATTAAAAAATTACTGATTTAATCCATTTTTGGTGCTTCAGCAAGGAGAAAGCTCTAAATTCAATTGTCTACAGTTATAAGCATGGATTTTCAGGCTTCGCAGCTTGGCTCACAGAATCTCAAGCAAATAAAATCTCAGGTTCTGTATGCTCTATACCTGTCCTTGAGCAGAAATCCGGGCATCGGTGTGAATACAATTTTTAAGTTATAATGTTATCAGGGAATTTATTAATAAATTTTAATTCATGTAGATTTTCCTGGAGTACTCAGTGTGACGCCAAACCGTAAGCATCGTGTTCACACAACTAAAAGCTGGGATTTTTTGACCTAAATTACTACCGATCTACGGCCACAGAATTACTTCATAAAGCTAATTATGGTGAAAATGTCATTATTGGAGTCATCGATTCTGATCAGTCAGGTCTCTTCGCAAAAGACGCCTCACGTGGAGAGGAGAACTCGCACTACTAAGCAGTAGGCTCTCTTGATTGTATTCGGTATGGGACTTTCGGCTCGATGCCCCGATGCCATCCACAACAGTCCCAGCAAGAGAGCGTATGCTGCAGGTAGGGATGGATTCCACAGACGCGCCAATATTGAGATCTACTGCTCACCAGTACGGAACCATCTCTTCCACCCAATCGTGAGGTATTGTCGCTTTGGAGCGGGTCCGGCCTCTGACCGGTCAGCATCCGCCCTCACGGCTTTGCCTCGCAAAGACGCCTCACGTGGAGAGGGAAACTCGCACTATAAGTAGTAGGCTCTCTTGATTGTATTCGGTATGGACTTTGAGCTCGATACCCCGATGTCCATTCCACGATAACCACGATTTTGGTCTGGTGCCATTCAGATGGAAAGGCAAATGTCAGGTGGGACAATTATTCGATGCAAACACTGCAACAAGAAGTTAATCAGAGCCCGATGGTATAACTAAGGAGTCGATGCGGAGCAGCTCAAAGGAGAATACATGTCTCCACGAGACCTAAACAGCCATGGACCACATACCGCCTCCACTGCAGCTGCTGTTATTGTAGAGAACGTGAGCTTCCACAGCCTGGCAGCTGGGGGAGCGCGAGGAGGAGCTCCTCGTGCTCGGCTGGGGCACTCCACCGAGCTGTGGCGATGCCCCCACCTTGCGGCAATAGATGACGCCATCCATGATCGTGTGGATGTCCTTTCTTTATGGCTGGGTGGGCCCACAGAACGTCTGTGTTGAAAAAATAAATATTAAAATATTAAAAATATTAAAAATTATTTTGTAAATTTAATTGAAGTGATAAAAATCAAAATCATATAAACAATTCAAAAATTATATTAAAAATTTAAAAATAAATTTATTAAGAGATTTAAAAAATTATTTCTTATATCTATAAATAGATGATTGTTATAAATGTATGACGTGGTGAATGATATCAAAAACTAAAAAAAAAATTATAAAAATAATTATACTATTTTATTATTTTATATAATTTTTATATTATTATTGTATGTATATATTCTATTAGTCCGAAATTTTACACGTCGTCGTCAAAGGGTAATCGTTGTTTTGGTCAGCGGAAACGACGGCCCTACTTTCAGACCGTGGAGAACTCATCTCTATGGCTGCAAGCATGATCGACCGTTTTATCCTACGGTCGTCACACTCGAAAATAATTAGAAATTGATGGTAAGACGATAACTGCAGTCCCATTGCCGTAAGCATAATATTTCTTAATGCATCATTTAAAAAAAAATAAAAATCATGTACCTCTGTATCTTGGCAGGGACAATCCAGGTACCATGCAGCGAAGAAAGATGACAATTTTACAGAACTAGTTTGGGGTCAGGGTAAAGGAATGGAATGACCTATCTGGTCCTCCGCATTGACATATTATTTATTTATTTATTTATTATTTATCTCGTACTGAGTAGGGGTATATGTATGTATTAATTTGCAGCTGTGCAGCTGATGCTATAAATGCTAGTGTGGTCGCCGGGAGGACCGTGCTGTGCTACGATCCTACCTCGCTGTCCACTTTCGCGCCGTCGTTGGCGAGCGTGACGGGAGGTGGGGCCAAGGGTGCAATTCTCGCCCTGTACACCACAATCTTCTAGATTTTTTCGCGGAATCGAACGGATTCCCGGGTGCTGCCGTAGACACGAAATGGCATTCCGGATGTACGATGTATGGATAGCACTAAGAGGTGCGTGGTTCCTCCCAGCCCATTTTCATGAGAAACTATCTGAACGTCAAAATGGGAAACTGACCTTTCGCACCAACAATTGATTTGCCGGATAGCAAAAATGGACCCCGTGGGTGAAGATTGCTCCAATCAATCCACCATCGTCGGAATGTTGTTGCGCCAAAGGTCGCCGCTTTCTCATCCAGAGGGCCAAGTATAACATTTCCCGAAGTGCTCAAGGTATTTGGCTTGATGAAACCTAATTATTGCCTATCATAATGACCTGTGTCGCCTGGCAACCCTGATGGTGTAATTTGCTTGAAGTTTTCAAATGCAAGCATACTTAGGCAGCATCGAGACGGAATGATTCAGCATGCAAAACTGAAAGTTGGTAAATGTTTAACAACAATGTTCAAGGATTTGTTGGTTTTGTTTATCAATTTGATGAGATTTGGGAGGAATTGAAGTGGAGAATGAGATGAGAAATTGAAAAAAAATATAGATATAGAATTCTTTCTTTTTGTTTCTTAATATATAAGCATCTTATGTGTGAGGCAATCACATCCTATAAAAATTCATACATCAATACATAAACCACTATAACAACATGAGTCCAACATATATGAGCTCATACATGAACCCAACATATAACTAAACCAAAAACTTATATAATTAGAAATTAAAAAGAACAAACATTATATTTTAACACTCCCCTTTAATGATTGTTCTTGAATGCCTACAAGGTCTCTAAAATAGTTGAATTTCTCTTTAGGTAATGTCTTGGTGAAAATATTCGCCCTTGATTTGAGTTCTCACATACTTCACTTCAACTTCTTTTTCTTCTACCATATCTCTTATAAAATGGTACTTGATTTTGATGTGCTTGGTGCAACTATGATAGATAGGATTTTTTATCATAGAGATGGTAGACTTGTTGTCACAAAGTAGTGTAGTGGCTTCTTCTTGCTTCTTACTCACATCTTCTAGTATTCTTCTCAATCAAATTATTTATTGTACCATCAAGGTAGTTGAAATATATTCAGCTTCTGCAGATGACAATGCTATAATGTCTTGCTTCTTTGATGCCCAAGATATGACACCAGATTCAAAAAAAATACATAGCCCAATGTGCTCTTCATATCATCAATGCTTCCGGCCCAATCACTATCACAAAATTCAAATAACTTCACATGATCATTTATGCTCCTTTCATACATGATGTCATAATTTTTAGTACTTTTGATGTATCTCAAGACTCTTTTTGCCACCCCAAAATAAACTTGCTTGATTTTGCATGAATCTAGAAAGTAAACTTGATGCAAACATTATGTCCGATCTTGTAGTTGTGAGATACAATAAGCTTCCAACAATGCTTCTATATAGTGGTACATTGACTTCACCACTTTCATCTTCTTTCATGAACTTCTCATTTACCACAAAGGTGTTGCCACAACATTGCAATTCTTCATTTTGAACTTCTTGAGAATACTTTCTACATACTTCTTTTGACAAATAAAAATGACATCTTCTCTTATCTTGATTTCAATTCTCAAAATGTAATGGAGCAAACCCATATCATTCATTTCATATCTTCTCATCATATCACTTTTGAAAGCTAAAATCATATTCTCATTATTATCGATAATGATCAAATCATCAACATAAAGAGAGACAATGAGAATGCCATTACCTTGCTTCTTCACATAAAGGGTTGGTTCACTTGGACTTCTTTGAAAATCTTTTTCATTGAAGTAGGCATCCATTTGAGAATACCATGCTCAAATGGATCAATGGACTGAAGAATCTAGAGATAACTCGACGGACTGTAGAGGTTCCATAGGTTGTCATCCGTAGGAGTACGGCTTGGAGGAAAACTCGATGAGCTGGTCCGAATAGAGATCGATGGGCTAAAAGAGCTAGAGATAAGTCGATGGGTGCGGAGGTCCCGTAAGTTATCCTCTGCAGGAGTACGGTTCAGAGAAAAACTCGATGAACTGGTCCGGATAGAGATCGATGGGCTGCGGAGGTCCCATAGATTTTCTCCATAAAGTATGGCTCAGAAAGAAACTCGACGAGCTGATCCGAAAAGTGATCGATGGGCTGAAGGATCTAGAGATAACTCGATGGGCTGTAAAAGTCCCGTAGGTTATCCTTCGCAAAGTACGACTCAGAGAAAAACTCGATGAGCTTGTCCGGATGGAGATCGACAAACTGAAGAATCTGAAGATAACTCGACGAACTGTGGAGGTTTCGTAGGTTGTCCTCCATAGGAGTACGGCTCGAAGGAAAACTCGACTAGCTGGTCCGGATAAAGATCGATGGGCTGTAGAGGTCCGTAGATTGTCCTCCACAGGACTATGGCTCTAAAAAAAACTCGACGAGCTGGTCTAGATAGAGATCGATGGGTTGAAGAACTCGAAGATAACTCGACGGGCTGCGAAAGTCCCATAGATTATCCTTCGCAGGAGTATGGCTCGAAAAAAAAACTCGATGAGCTGGTCTGGATAGAGATCGACGAGCTGAAGGACCTGAAGATAACTCGATGAACTACGGAGGTCCTGTAGATTGTCCTCCACAGAAGTATAGCTCAAAGAAAAACTCGATGAGCTAGCCCAAATAGAGAACGACAGACTGAAGAATCTGGAGATAACTTGACGAACTAAGGAGATTTCGGAGGTTGTCTTCCATAGGAGTACAGCTCAGAGAAAAACTCGACAAGCTGGCTCGAATAGAGATCGATGGGCTCCGTCTGAGATTTGTAGTTACGAACCTGCACAAAAAAGATGAGAGCACTCGCTAGACTGGCTTTAGTTGGATTTTTTGATTTTTTAATTAAAATAATAGATAATTAGACTGATATTATCCTATTTTGCTTAAGTTGGCCATTTGGTGATGTTGGCCTTTTAAGGCTAGTTTTTTTGGAGGTCGTCTCTCTGGTGATATAGATCTCACATCATCATTATGGCCTTTGACCGACCTCCACTCCAGCTTAAGTGTTTGAAGACCTGTTGTTTAAAAAGAATAATGTAAGATAGTAAATAAGATCTAAAAACTTTTTACCATGAGAGTTGTGAGCTCTGTTTCGGAGCTTTTAGGTTTTGCTTGACTCATGTTGTTTGCCTCAGTTTGGATTTATTTTTTACTTCGGATTAGTCTGATTTTTATCTTGGATCTATATACTTTCATCCTGGATTTGCATGATTTATCTCGGATCTGCATGTTTGGATCTTGAATTTGCATATTTTATCTCGAATTTGCATATTTTGACCTCGAATTTGAATGATTACCTCATATCTCAGATTTGCATGCTTTGATCTCGGATCTACATGCTTTTACTTTGGATTTGAATAATTTATCTTAGATTTGTATGTTTTGACCTTGGCTTTGAATGATTTACCTCGGATCTGCATACTTTTATCTTAGATTTGAATGATTTATCTCAAATTTGTATGCTTTTATTTCGAATTTGAATGATTTACCTCGAATCTGCATGCTTTTACCTCGGATTTGAATAATTTATCTCGGATCTCATATTTGCATGCTTTGATCTCAAATTTGCATGCTTTTACCTCGAAGCACGACAGGACCTATAGGAGGAGCAGTCGAAAAGTTCGGACGGAGGTCGAAAGCTCGATGGAGGGAGTTGGAGCTCGAATCCATGCACAGGAGGTGCCATCAATCGAGAAGAACTCAGCGCCATCGGGAAAGCTCAGAGGAGGAGCGATTGGAGCAGGGAGCATGGTGTACACATGGGGAAACTTGCTCAAGAAGAAGGATACGCTCACATCGATACCGTAGGCCAAGAGGCCACAGTCTCCAACCGATCACCGATGGCGACAGCTGAGCTGACTTGGTGGTCGACGCTCTCGACGATGGAGTAGCACTTGTCAGTGCTAAGGTCGATGATGTCGATGCTCGAGAGCAAGCAGAGGTGGTGGAGGCATGGAGATCACCGATCCGACGATCCGAGCTCATGGGAGATGGCGATCTGATGATCCAAGCCCATGGGACACGACGATCTGACATCGCAAAAGGTGGCGATCCAGGGTCGACCTCTCTCCCTTTCTCCCCACTTCTCTTCTTCTTTCTTTCACTTTTTTCTTCCCCTTTTTTTTAGTGGCCAATCTGGTTTCGACGCTGGGCTGAAGGAACCGTGGACCTACTGGAAGAGTAGATTGAGTTGATCTATCGTGACCAGTGCTTACTGGGTTGGCAGAGGAGTCTCTATCATCGGTGGCTGCACCTGGGTGTTAGCCTGGCTCTCCATCTAGCGGGAGGTGGTGGCATTGGTGAGACGAGATGAGACTCGCTTGGATGGCATGATAAAGATATGCCTTCCTTTATCTGTTGCTACTTAGTTTGATTGAGGTCAGAGAGAAGGTGGTGGAACCTTGTGCAGAGATGCTGGTGCTAGAGTGATCTGTGAAATAAATCCAAACCTGAGATTTTTATTTCGACGATGATCCTTCGATGCTCAAGTCAGATTTAAAGAATAAAGAAGCAGCAACGAGTTCTCTGAGAGAGATTACTTATTGATCCTCGAGGCTTTGATTATTTATATAGAATGCTATTAAGCAGCCGATCAAATAGCTGTATGATCGTACGATTTCAAGATTGCAAGACCATTGCACATGCTATTGTAGACGAGATAATCTAGTTCTTAATCACTCCCGTAGAGTAAAGAGGCCATTACTGGCACTATATTGAGTGGAAATTTGAATATCCTCATTGAATATTCTCGAAGATTGTGTCTGACTTTTTGATCTTCTTGAGTTGGATGAGTAGTATCATCTCATGGTACATAAAGTTCCACCTATTAATTGCATAGGCTGTCAATCAGGAGCTGAGAGTGTGGAGAGATTTTAGCCTCCATATGCTCCCATGTGGGGGTATTTATTTTTTTGATCTTTTTTGCATGATATGGATGGCTGTCATAGCATGTAGATGGCTAAATATGGAAGGATAACTCAGCTCATATATAGCTCAAAATAGTTCTGCTCATATCAGGATAGCTGTATCAGCATAGATAGCTTTTTTCAGTACATAGCTTAAGATAGCTTAGCTCAATACATAGCTCAGGATAGCTCAGCTCATATCATGATAGCTCATATCAGCATAGTATAGCTCTTCTTAGTATAGTATAGCTTAACCACCCCCAAATCTACATCCCGAATATGAATCCTAGGCATCCATGATATACCGTAACACGGAATATAGCAATTTAGCACTTAGAATCCAATTATGAATATGATGGAAGCTTGAGATAGGAGCAAAAGTATTTGGAGAAATAGATATACCATATTACCACAATAGTATCAAGAGCAAGCATCGATATAAGGCCTTAAGGTAACTCCGACAGATATTTTTAATCCAAACAACAGGCTGATACCTTTTATGAGTTCATGCTTCACATTGCAAGAATAAGGCCTTCAAGATGAAATACTGCAGTCATTAGGGTATTTGCATATAAAACATTGGCATGGATAATTGATTTGCATTTAAAGGAAATGCATCTTATTATTTGTGGTTATACCCTTCACTTAGCAATTGAAGGTTACAAGTTCATTTATACCTTTTGTATTTTATTCATTATTTTTCAATTTATTAAAGATTAATTTGTAAAAGTAATGAACTAAAATATAACAAAATAAAATAGGATAAATTTATGACTCTTTCTTTAATTGTTTGAAAGGATTTGTTGCGAAATGTTGTTGTTTTTGTGTTTTTATTTTTCTATAAATGAAAGAAATAACTAGGGAGATTGAAGTTGAGGATAGCATGTGTAGAACTTTCTGTTATAATGATATTCCTCGTTGTCTCTATTGTTATATATTTTTAAAAAATTAACTTTTCTACCAATGTTCTAAAGATTTTATAAATATTTTAAAAAATAAAAGACGTTATGTATTACTCCATCTACATCATTTTTCTTTTTGAATTTTTGAAATTAACTAGATATTCACCCGTGCTTAGCACCGGTGATGTTTTGTTTTACATTACATGTTATACTTATTTAATGGCTCTACAATTGTTTGTATACATTCTAGCAATTTTTTAGCAAGTTTTATTCATATATATTAAATTTAAAATATAGAAAGAAAAAAATAATAGATAGATACATATAGAACAAAGAACACATGTAGGTTTAAAAAAAATGTGAATTAGCTTTGAATAAGTAGTAATTGTTAGAACAAAAGAAACAGTTCAACTTTGATTGATGTTGAATATCTTTTTTGTCAATATTATACAAAAAATTCTTTAAAAATAAAATTTTTTATGATATTTTCTTACAGATATGATCAAAGACAACCTATATTGTTGTAGAGGGTCATACTACCTCAGCTGATATCTTCGGGACTTATACTCAGAAATTTTTGGATTGACAAGAATATCAATGTAAGGCTTGACTATGAAGCTCATCATAAGGCTATCTTATAAGAATACCGATCTCATCAGAAGGTCGAGGTCATTAAAAGCCGATCTCATAGAAGATGGAGTTCATCGGGAGGCCAAACTCATCAGAAATCAGAAGGTCAACCTTATCAAAAAATTAAAGGCCTATCTCATCAGTAGGTTGATTGCTGAGCTCATCAGAAAGCCGACCTTATCATAAATTTGATCTCATCATCATCTGAACACATGACAGCAAATCATATTATTAATAATACTCTTAGATTACATTGGCCTGTGGTCGATCTGAATTTTCAAAACTATCTGTTAAGTCGCTTAGTCCAGAACTGCTAGTAAGCAAAATACTCACCTAGATTATCTTCTGATTTCCCCTATCTTACTTCAGTTGTTGATCGATCTGATTATTCACACCCAAGGTATGATATCCAGTTCAGATAATTACTGATATTAGCTATTCTACAATAGTCTCTTATCGACATACCATCAGAAGTATGAATCGTTATTTGACAGTTGTCATCCAGCTCAGCTGTAACTATCTTTCAGTTATATTCCAGCTCATTTGCCATATGGACAGCTATTCCACGATCTCTGTACAACTGACCATTCTGTTACAACAATCCAACAACCTAACAAATCTCTAACGGTCTAACAGCCTAATAGATCTCTAACAGTCTAACAGATCTTTAATGGTTTAAACAATCTTTTCTTAAGACCTAAGCAAGCTTTCCTATAAAAAAAAGACAAGATGCTCTCTGGGAGGTAAGCCAAGTTAAGTCTGAACTCACAAAGACAAAACTCTGCTAAGATTTCTATTGAGGATCCAGAGTTCTCTCCACTTAGAGTTCATTTTACTTTTCTCCACTCACAAACTCTGATTTTTTGCTTTCTACTTTCCATTTCTACTATCTTCTCTCAAAGCTCCAGCTGACTTAAACATTAGAGGGTCCTAAATCACAGGGCAACCCATAATTTTGGAACTTCTTTTGCAGATTTTGCTTGTGGTTCACATCGGTGTAACTCTCAACTCTCCAGCTCAGTTCAGCACCGACCTCACCTCCAAAGCCTTGCAGCAATATATATCTCTTAATCTTAAAGACCAAATGACAAATGAAGGAAAGTAATTGTAATATTATCAAATCAACTATTTGATAAAAGAATACATAGCATGCAAGTATGTTAGGTAGAGAAATGCAATTGGATTTTGGCATTTACATGTCATCTATTTTCCAACTAATGATGTAACACCCCGGCCATTTGGACCTGGATCAAGCCCAGAATCAGCCCACAACCCATACAAAAAAAAAATAGGGAAGGGAGTCTTCTTCCTCGTTCACCGGCTCCCAATCGGAGTCGGAAAGAGCCCCCTCCGGCTCTATTTAAGGAGGAGAACCCTCCTCTCTCCCTCTCATCAGAGAATCTCGGGTCAATCGACGTGATGGTCGGGAAAAGTACTGCGGATATCCTTACTGTGCCGTCCCAATTTCTCATCGGAAAGCCTCGCCGGCATCGAAGGTGAGCCTCTCCTCCTTCCTCTCTTCCTTCCCTCCTTTCCATGCTTCGTGCACCCTCGCGGCCTTCGGGATTGTCGAAAAAATCATGAAAAGGGTGAATTCTGTTTTGCTCTATTTTGATCGGACCCTTTCCTCTCTTTTTCGCCACCGACCGTCGGTTGCGGCGTCTCATCCTAGGATAGGATCCTCATCTCTTTATCTCTCTTTCCTGAAGGTATTGGCCATCGGTGACCGGCCAATGATCGAAAAATAAAAGAAAAAGTAGTGATCCCTATTTTTTCGATCTCTTCTTGATTTCTCACCGGCCGAATCTCATCCCGGCCATCCTTTGCTCCACCCCGCTCCACTTGCTGCGGACCTCTGACGAAGCCGTCGCCCTTGCGGAGCCAAGCTGGAGCCCCCTCATCGGTCTTCCCCTGTTTAAGCCCAAGGGAGGCCGCGGGAAGAAAAGGAAAAAGAAAGAAGAAGAAAGAAAAAAAAGAAAAGAAGAAGGAAAAGAAAAAAAAGAAAAGAAAAGAAAAAAAAAGAGAAAGAGAAAAAAAAATAGAAAAAAAAAGAAAGAAAGAATTTTTTATCTCTCTTCTCTCTCCTTTCTCTTCGTCTTTCCTCTCTCCTCTCTCTACCTTCTCTTATTTCTCTCTCTAGATTTTCTCTCTAAATTCTCTCTCTAAACTTTTCTCTCTCTTTATGAATTTTATCTCTCTAAGATCTTTTACTCTCTCTCTGATTGCATCACAGATCCTAGGATAAATTTGAAATAAAAATATGATGATTTGAGATTGCTCCAAAATTTGTGCAGTATATTGATCCCAGTCCGATCCTATTCGAAATTTATAACATTTGATTCATATTAAATCATCTTGATATGATCTCTGATAATCTCGATCATGATTATCTTATTTGAAGGATATGAAGATTCTCTCTCCACTTTCTCTCTCTACTTTTTTTTCTAAAATTTTCTCTCTCTTCATGAATTTTCTCTCTCTAAAATCTTATGGATCAGTGGAGGATCTAGATACTTAGACAAATCCTAATTTTGGTTAATCTTGAGAGAGGTCCTAGATTTTGTTATTAGGATTGATTATCGGATAATTTTCTCCTATATGATTTTTATATTTGATTAGGATTATGAAGAATAATTGTCTGCATATGATATCGAGTAGAATATTTTGTTAAAAAAATTCATAAATTGAAGAAGAACATTGATTTCTGTGCTTGGATCAGTCACAGTAAAGATAAGAATCCTGTACATGATCATCATTATATATGTTATTTTATCGTTGGTTTTATCTCATTGATTTTGCATCGTTGGATTTGAGATCCATGAATTTGTTATATCTGAGACATGTTATTTATTTATGTGATTTTGAGTATGAGTATGTTATATCAATACATATGTATCAGTGATTGATGGCATGATTATATGGTATGATATATTTATTACACTGCAAAATTTGAATTGATTAATGAAGTCAAATATTATAATTTCATGAAAATAAAAGAAAAAAAATATGTTTGGACTGACCTTGTCATGTGGAATAGCCTGCCAAAGCTTATGCCTGGGACAGACTCTACAGGCTTATGTGTGGAAGAATATGATCAGAGAAAGATCATGAATGATTTGATCCGAGAAAGATTATGGCCACTTTGATCTGAGAAAGATCATGAATATTTCGATCCGAGGAAGATCACAGAAATTGATCCGAATAAAAGATCGTCGCATGATCCTGGTAGTCCAAAGCCAAAGCCAAAAAGATAAGGATTAAAGACGATGTGATAATAGAAGAAAATAGAAAGATAAGACATGAAACAATCATTGAATAAAATTTTTACTTATTAACATATGATAATGCATCTCTTTTGATAAAACAAAAAATCTATAAATGTTTGCAGTATTCTGGACAGTGAATATGGCTTTTATGTGTTATTCTTATCTTTATTTTAGATTATATTATTATATTGGGTGATATAAAATTTTACTGGGCTGTAAAGTTCACACCCTTTCATCTTTCTTTTCTTCTCAGAGTTACAAGATGTCCATGGTTGGCTATGGTATGGATTTTGAGTGAGCGGATGCATAGATAGGTACCGTTGATATCTGATCAGAAGATTGAAGGAATTTAATTGTAATTATGCAAGTTTTATGAATTATTATTGAAATTAAATATTATGGTTGATAAGGTTGTAATGATTTAATTTGATCTTGCATATTCTTTAGGGCTTGCTCTAAAAGTGTGCGGCCATCACGTATCCGATCGGATGTTGGGTTCGGGCATGATAAATGATGTATGAAAATTTCAATTTACAGTAAAAACCCCAAGGACAGCCTATGAATGAAATTTCTCAACTCTAATGCACATGATATACGACTAAACTTATGATCCGCATTTTATTCTAATGGCTGCTACCATTAAGATGACTGAGAATTGCTAAAAATTATAGAGAAAAATATTTAAACTAGAGATTTAAAAAATATATTTTTTTTTTATTTTTTATACATAAGACTATAACAGGATATTGCTTAAGAAGCCATTACTATTTAATGGACTGTCAAAGTAGATCTTTGGAAAAAAAGTTCTGATGTCGCTTTACCCTTGATAGAAGAAATTTATATGAAAAATAGGCAAGAAAAAAACAATAAAACAAGGAAAAAATAAAGCATGAAAAAAAAAAAATTTATCTGAAAAAACCTTAATAAATAATTTTAGATGAACAAACGGGGAAGTATCCATTATCCATACCCTACCATCTCCAATAGGATTGAAAAATCTGGCCACCTCCAATCAATCGGTTGGCCCCATATAATCAAATGGTTGGAAGGTGCCGCTGCACACCGCACCTGAAGAAGTGTCTCCAGACCAAAAAATAAAATAAAATCCCTCCCCCCACCACTTTCGAGAGAGCCATCAGCCATGGCGGTCGTCTCCCCCATGGCACCGGCTTCCCTCCCGACCCTGGACCAATACCCTTTCGATCCTTCCGCCAATGCCCCAACCTCCTCGGCGGACTTTGGGAGCCCTGAGATGCTGGCCCTCATCCTCTCCCTCTCCGACGTCGGTGCCATGACCCACCTCCTCCATGAGTGCATTGCCTACCAGTGCGGTCTCGACGTCCGCCTCGAGTCCCTTCTCTCCCAGCGCCCCGACCTTGACCGCCATCTCCTCTCCCTCCACCTGTCCTCCCGCCTCCTCGACCTCGCCCGCTCCGACGCCGGCCTCTTCCTCTCCTCCGTCCGCTCCATTGCCAACCTCTTCAACCAGGTCATTAGTAAGGTCCGCGAGCTCGATCTTGCCCAGTCCCGCATCCACTCCATGCTCTCCTGCATCGATGCCGTCGTCGAGCGCTCCCACTGCCTCGACGGTGCTTGCCGTGCCCTCGACGTTTAGGACTTCGAGTTTGCCGCCCGCTTCATCTAGACCTTCTTCCAGATCGACTCTTGCTTCTACGACTCCTTGGCTTCAGACCACCACGACTAGCTCCTTGATTGCAAATGCCAAATTGAGTCCATTGTCCGCCACCGTCTCGCCACCACTGTCGACCAGCGCGACCATCCCTCCATCCTCCGCTTCGTTCGCATCTCCCCCCTCTCGGGCACCAAGGGGAGGGCCTCCAGATGTACATTTCCTACCTCAAGAAGGTGATCGCACTCCGCTTCCGCGTCGATTTCAAGCACCTCATCGAGCTCGCCGACCAGCAGAGCGGGCACACCTCCCCCAATCGAGGCCAGGATCAGGTCAATTGCGTTGGTTACCTTAGCAATCTCTTCAAAGACATTGCCCTCGCCGTTGAAGAGAATGACAAGGTCCTCCGAAGCCTCTGCAGCGAGGGCAGGATCCCCTACGCCATCTGTGAGCTCCAGGAGGAGTGTGACTCCTGGGGCACCCAGATCTTGAAGAAGTACATGGATTACAGGAAGCTCGCCCGCCTCACCTCTGACATCAACTCCTTCAACAAGAACCTGCTCTCTGTAGGAGCCCGTGTTGGAAAGTAGGTTGTATTTTTTTAATTAGCTATTCTAATCGGGAATGATTAAGATGGCTATAGACTGGTTACGAGCTATGATATTTTTTTTAAAAAAAAAATTATTGTATATAATAGAGATTACTCCAATCCATACAATATAAAAAAATAAAAATTTCTCTTTTTCTCCAAATTCAACATGGTATCAAAGCTCCATGGTCCATTATTTTTTTCCATTCCTAATCTCTCTCTTCTCTTCCTAATCTCTCTCTTTTTCCAACCTCTTCTTTGCCGTTTCCCAAACCCCACCTCCTCAATGTTCTTTGAAACCATAGCCACCTCCTCGACATGCCCAAACCCCATCGCCGCTCTTCCCTTCTGCTCGGCAGATCGGCCACTACCACAGATCGGCCATCACCCAACAACAACACCATCCCAATCTCCCATCAGCATTCGTTCCATCACCAGCCTCATCTTGTTGCAGAATGCCGACCGCCAAACCCCTACTCATGAACTCCATCACCGCCATCTCCTTGCCGTTCATCGCTGTCCATGACCCCTACCGCCCTTGCCGCTGCCACCTCATTGGCGTGATCTCTCACCGTCATCCATGCCGTACTCTCCATCCTGCGCAACCACTCCATCACCGCCATCTCCACTACCGCTCATCGTCGTCCTGCCCCACTGTCGCTCATCTCCACCCTCTGCCGCTGCCACCCCATTGGCATGATCTCTCACTGCCGTCCGTGCTATACTTTCCATCCTATGCAACCACTCCATCACCGCCATCTCCGCTGTCGCTCATCGCCATCCAGACACCCCCCTGTCGCTCATTTCCACCCTTTGCCATCCCCTCTTGCACCCCATGGAATTCGCCCATGAAAAAGGGAAAGGTCAGCCCTTCCCTCTTTAGTTAATTTCTTTTTTTTCTTCAAAAAAAAAGAAAAAAAATAAGCAAAAAAAAAGATGAATATCATTCAGTGATTTTTTCTTTTGAGCTCATTTGAAGATGTTAGATGGTTTCACTAAGGAGGAGTTGGAGAAGGCAATAAGTGAGGGGGTGACTCGTGCCTCTACTTCTCGATCTGAGATGGATAATCTCTTTCTTCAGATCAGTTCTGTTCGACTGGATGGATCCCTTATCTTTTGTGGGTCAAAAATATACGACTGTTCATCAAAACCCGTGGTTTGGAGGATTTTCTCATCGGGGCTAAACCGCAGCCACCAACAGAAGACACTACTTTTGTGCAATGGGAGTCGGAGAACTCACTTGTGATGGCCTGACTAATCAACTCCATAGTACCCTCAGTTGCTTAGGGCATGTCATTCTTTGAACTTGCTTAAGAAATTTAGAAGATTGCTGCCCGAACTTATTCCCAGCAGGATAACACAACCTAAGCTTTTGAGCTCAAATGTAAGATATGTGCACTCAAGCAGGGCAAACTTTCTGTCACCGCTTATATGGCAGAACTTCAATGTTTATGGTCAGAGCTAGATTTTTTATCGCCCCTTCAAGGCCAGTTGTGCTATTGATGTTGCTAAGTTTAAAAAATATACAGATGAGGAGTGAATCTTTGATTTTCTTACTGACCTCAATGAAAAATTTAATCCAATTAGAGTTCAAATTTTGGGTCGAAGTTCTAATCTGCCTTCTTTCAATCAGGTCCTCTCACTAATTCTAAGTGAGAAAACTCATCGACGTGTGATGATTGCCTCCTCTGCTGATACAGCCCATTTTGCAATGGTCGCTCAGCCACAATCACAGCCACGCGGTAGAGATGATCGAGAAATACGAATATGCTCATATTGCGACAAACCAGGGCACATCCGTGATACATACTGGCAGTTACATGGTTGTCCTTCATCTGACCAGGGTTACGATAGAGGAGGTCGACGAGGAGGTGGGCACTCTGGAGGAGCAATCGGCCATGGTCGAGCTAACTTTTCTGAGGTCCACGATGCTACTTCATCTGTTTCAGCTCCTCTGTCTATCACGATTTCGTCTGCTTCTACACCATCTACTGATACCAGAGGTTTTTTGTTTATGAAGGAACTACAGATCCTACGTCACATTCTGACCAAGCTGAATATTTCTTCTAGCGCTACCTCTTCATCTGCTACGGATTTGCCTAGTGATTCTTCCAATCTTTCTTCCATTTTTTATTTCCATTTTACACAAACTAGTTCTTATACTTCTGATAGTGGTAGTGCATTTACTGCTTTAGATATTTCTCAATATTGGATCCTAGACTCAGGAGCTACTAGTCACATGACAGGACAATCCAAGTCATTCGTGTCTTATTCACCTTGCTCTAATCGGGATAAAGTACATATAGTTGATGGATCCTTCTCCACCGTGTCAGAAAAAGATTCTATCAACTGTGCACCAACCATGATATTATCCTCAGTTTTATATATTTTTAGCTTTTTCACTAATCTCCTCTCTATAAGCTCCATTACAGCCACTTTAAATTGTAAAGTAATATTTTTTCCACCTATTGTGTTCTTCAGGAGCTGACAATGGGAAAGATGATTGGGTATGGTAGAATGTATGACGGGCTTTATTCTCTGATTGGAAGAGGACAAAAAGATTATCTGGAGATTGACTTGGTTGTATCTTTTTCTGAGAATGCTGTGTGATAAACACTTAATTTAAATATTTTAAATTAAAAAATTATATTTAATTTATCTTATTTATTAAGAATTTGATGTTTCTTTCTATGTTTTATAGGAAAGGTAATCGCCGATACAAAGAGTCCGATTCATAGATCAAAAAAACTCAAGTTTGAAGAAAATTAGACTTAAAATAAAATTAAAATAAAAGAAAGACGCATCCGGTATTATAGAAAATGAAGATACTATGCAAGGAATCCAAAAGGATATAGATGTCATTGTGAAGAAATAAAAGTTTCTTTTTGGAATATGGAAAAGCTTGTTTCACGTCGAATTCTCTCTTGGGCGCGTGAATAATGCTTTGGGTGCGTGAATAATGCTCTGGGCGTGTGAACGCCCACGCATGAACGCGTGGATGCGGGGTGGTGACGGACGCGGATGCGACGCGGACGCGGGGCGGATCGCGGCAGTAGCACAGGACACGAAACGCGGATGACGTGCAGGCGGGCGCAGATGCGGGTACGGTATTTGGACGCGTGGTTTTTAGTATTTTTTTAGTCCCATATCAAAAAATCATGTAAAACTCCTTCCTCCTAACACCTATAAAAAGGCTCTTGTACTCCTATTTGAAGAGGGAGCCCAGAAATTCTTCTAGAGCCTTGCATAGAGGAATAAAAAGGGACTACTTCATGAGCAGCTAGGCTAGCAGTCTCGGGAGTAGAGAAGAAATTTTGTAACGACACAGAGATGGTTTATTATTCTAAACTATTCTGTGTTTCTTTATATGCAATAAAGATTATGCTTTTTATTTAAATTGTCATGAGTTCTTTATTTGCTCCCTTTCATATGCTTTTATTTATGCTTTCTTGTTAGATTAATATTAGGAACAACTTTTACTTTCTGGAGATGCGCCGTGATCTACGGATACGGGGCGTGCCGAGGAAAGAAGAGTTGTTTACCTAGTACTTTTCGGAGACGCACCGTGATCTACGGGTACGGAGTGTGTCGAGGAAAGACAGATATTTTTTCTAAGATTAATCACATCTATTTAGTTAAAAAAGAGATACAACTCTGCTAGTGCAAATTAATTCAAAACTCCCAAGCTCTTTATTTTCTAATTACCTCAATTTTAAGATAATTTATTTTTTAAATAAAAAACAACGCTTCTTTCTTTTACCTTGCAATCTCAACTTAGCCCAAGGTCCCTGAGGATACGATCTCGACTCATCCTACCTACGTAGTGAGTAGAGTTATTTTTTTGGTGCTATCAACGACTACTCATCAAATTTTGGTACCATTGCCGGGGATCTTGGCACGGTTAAATAAAAAAAAATAATAAAAAAAAATATATAAAAAGATAAAATTATAAAAAAAAAGAAGCCACTGACATTTCATAACACTTAACTAAAATAGCGTAACCTCAAATATAAAAATTTCTAACTTGATTGGACACCTTGTTTCTTTGCATTGCATCTCCATAATTAATCTTAAGGGCAATAACCCATTAACCAGATAAGGTGGGGACTTGATCACCCTTCCTTGGCCCACAAATCACTCCCTTGCATTTGCATAACCTAGACCTTAATTTAAAATCAACTAGACGTCAGCCCTAGAAATTTCGAGCTCAATAGGATAAGAAAGCTCTAGAGTTGAACCGAGTGCGGATTGGTTAATTGCTTGGTGTCTAAGGCAAGTGGTTAAAGAAAGTGGTTTTCAATTGGTTCCGTTGACTGACCTGGCCAACTTAGTTGGTGTCTAAGGAAAGCAACGAGCAGGAAACCTCCCACATCTTACACTTACCTGGCCGAGTCAGTTAGTCAGTCTTGAGCTTGGAGTGCTCAAAGGTGGTCTTGAAAGTTAGGAGCTGTCTAGATCTAAGTTAACCTTAGGATAGAGAGTCTATGATTGTTTAAGTTGATTGCAATTAACATCTAAATATTAACTAATTTCTCCCTTTTCATAGATTTAAGATTCTTAGGTTCTTCTCTTTAGATTTTCTTCATTCTTTTCTCACTTTATTATAAAAATATATATTATAAAAAAAAAAAATTTGTGTTTGCTCTACAGTATAATTGTAAGGTGTATGCTTGGCCGTAAATCGTTACGACCAGAAATCCAACCTTTTGATCCAGAAATAGAAAGAACCCTTAGAGCCAACAGACGTAAAAAGATGGACCGAAATCAGGAGAACGATCCACCCAAGCAATTGAAGGAGTACTTTACTCCTTCCACATATACCTACTCTCCTTGTATTCAAGTGCCCCCTGTGGAGACCACTCAATATAAAATTAAGTCCAGTATAATCCAAATGTTACTTTCATTTTATGGACTTAGTAATGAGGACCCTTATAAACATCTTGAAGAATTTCTTGAGATATGTTCAACTGTCAAAATTCACAACTTCTCCGATGATGCTCTTAGGTTAAAATTATTCTCTTTTTCACTTAAGGACAAAGCTAAATACTGGCTACATACTTTGGATTCCATGACTATATCAACCTGGGACCAGCTGCAAGGAGAGTTTCTCAAGAAATAATTTTTCATAGGAAAAACTAATCAAATAAGGAAAGCCATAACTAGTTTTTTCCAATTAGATGGAAAAATATTTCATGAAACATGGGAGAGATTAAAGGACCTTATTAGAAAATATCCCCACCATGCTGTACCCAAGTGGCAGTTAATCCAATATTTTTATGATGGACTCTCTGAAAGACATCGACAAATGGTCGATGCATCATGCGGTGGGACATTCATACTGAAAAGTGAGGATGAGGCATGGCAACAGTTTGAAATTTTAAGTGAAAATTCATTACATCATATGTCTGCCTCTATTAGAGATAAACCCATGTTAAACCCAAAAAGAGGTGGAATATATGAAGTAGGAAATGCCATAGATATCCATCAAAAGGTAGATGAACTGTCCCAAAAATTAGATCGTCTTCTAAATACTGGACAATCTTCGATTCCACCTAACCCAATCCAAGAAGTTTGTGCATTGTGCGCAAGTTCGAACCATTTTGTTAGTGAATGCTCAGCCGCACCTCAATTTTCTGAGTTTGTGCACGAGCAGGTTCAGCAAGCTCAAGTCCAACAAGCTCGCAGACCAGGAAACGATCCATATTCGAACAGTTATAACCCCGACTGGAGAAACCATCTAAATTTTTCTTGGAGATCACAACCAGTGGTTGGTCCTGCCACACCTCGACCTCAATATCAAGACCCAACATATAGGCATGGACCATACCATCAATTTCAAAATATTCCTCAACCGTCTACTACTGGTCACAGCTCAGCTTTTGAGGAAAAAGTCCTGAAAGCACTAGAATGATTAGAAGTCAACACTCAGACCCTTAACTCTCACACACAATCCATTGCTAAGCTAGAGACCCAAATAGGTCAACTAGCAACTGCATTCAGTAGGAGGGAAGGAGGAAAATTACCTAGCCAACTCGAGAGCAACCCAAGAGGGCAATTTGTGATTGAGAGTTCTAATACCCCAGAAGCTTTTTCTGAACATGCCAAATCAATCATGACTCTGAGAAGTGGGAAGGTCATTGAACACACTAGTAAAACCAATGAGACCGACCTTAAATCTCTAACCGAATCCAAATCACCCAAGAACAAGGAGGACCTGAAAATAGAGAAGGAACCAACTGCATCGGAATCATCTTACTTGTCTAAAGCCCCATTTTTGGATGCCCTGAAAGTCTCTATTCCTGCAGATAAGAAGGGAGGAAAACTTGATGAGATGTTGGAATTGTTTAAGCAAGTCCAAATTAATCTTCCCCTTCTAGACGCAATCAAACAGGTTCCTGCTTATGCCAAATTTTTGAAGGATTTGTGCACTGATGCGTAGTCGTTGATAGCACCAAAAGTAACTCTACTCACTACGTAGGTAGGATGAGTCGAGATCGTATCCTCAGGGATCTTGGGCTAAATTGAAATTGCAAGGTAAAAGAAAGAAGCGTTGTTTTTGATTTAGAAAATAAATTATCGTAAAATTGAGGTAATTAAAAAATAAAAAGAGCTCGGGAGTTTTGAATTAATTTGCACTAGCAGAGTTGTATCTCTTTTTTAACTAAATAGATGTGATTAATCTTAGGAAAAATACCTGTCTTTCCTCGGCACGCTCCGTACCCGTAGATCACGGCGCGTCTCCGAAAAGTACTAGGTAACCAACTCTTCTTTCCTCGGCACGCCCCGTATCCGTAGATCACGACGCGTCTCCGGAAAGTAAAAGTTGTTCCTAATATTAATCTAACAAGAAAGCATAAATAAAAGCATATGATAGGGAGCAATTAAAGAACTCATGATAATTTAAATAAAAAGCATAATCTTTATTGCATATAAAGAAATACAGGAAAGTTTAGAACAATAAACCATCTCTGTGTCGTTACAAAATTTCTTCTCCACTCCCGAGACTGCTAGCCTAGCTGCTCATGAAGTAGTCCCTTTCTATTCCTCTATGCAAGGCTCTAGAAGAATTTCTGGGCTCCCCTTCAATGAGAGTACAAAAGTCTTTTTATAGGTGTTAGGAGGGAGGAGTTTTACATGATTTTTCGATGTGGGACTAAAAAAATACAAATCTTTCAAAACATTTCTAAATATTATTTTTTTCCTTATTTTGAACTTGTCTGCAGTGCGCCCACACCCGCGAGATGCTGCACCCGTGCCCGCATCAGCGCCCGTCCCGCATCCGCGCCCGTCCCCGCGCGTCCACGCCCGTCCCCGCGCGTCCACGCCGCGTCCCGCGCGCGGGTGTTCACACGCCAAAGAATTTACGCGCGCCAAAGCATTTGAATCACGTGAAACCGCCCAGATCAAATTCACGTGAATCCCTTTTTCTTATATTCCAAAAAGAAACAAAAGTTCCATCATAATGACATCTATATCCTTTTTGGATTCCTTGCATAGTATCTTCATTTTCTATAATACCGGATGCGTCTTTCTTTTATTTTAATTTTATTTTAAGTCCAATTTTCTTCAAACTTGAGTCTTTTTGATCTATGAATCGGACTCTTTGTATCGGCGATCACCTTTCCTGTAAAACATAGAAAGAAACATCAAATTCTTAATAAATAAGATAAATTAAATATAATTTTTTAATTTAAAATACTTAAATTAAGTGTTTATCACACCCCCCAACTTGAATTTTGCTCGTCCTCGAGTAAAATAGATATATCAGCATTGTGTACCAATTCGGTTTTGAATCAAAAATTAGTTTAGGCATCCCAAAAGGTAGATGATACTTGGTCAGACCATTAAAGAGATATTTCATTGGATTATCAATTTGACCCAATTAGTGGCTAAGTATTAACTAAAGAAATTTCAGAGCTTTTCTTTCACCAACTCCCCACTTTACTCTTTAAATTCTCTAACTTAATGGGAAAGAGATTTTTATATATATATATATATATATATATATATATATATATATAACATTGCCTACCTTTTTACGCGAACCACAACGCTTACTTAGGCGAAAGGGCCCGGTTACTCAGTAGGAGACCAATGTTTTTTTTTTTTTTTTTTTTTTTTTTTTTTTTTTTTTTTTAATACCTCGATCTTTACCCAATTTCTCATGAAGCAGATTCTTTATTGAGATCAGTAAGAAGAGGGTTATAGAATCACTCCTAAAATTTGGTCTAGTTTAAACCCTACCATTCATTGGGTTTTCTTAATAATTTATTCCTCAGTATCTCTAAAATTATCTTGACCGTTAATCATTCATTTATTAGGATGCCTAATTGACTCTTAATCAAAATAAAATTTGAATACACAAAACTAATTATTTCTGACCATACTCGAGGATTTGATTAATTTCCTTCCCCCCCCAACTTAATCTACATTGTCCTCAATGGAGTAGGAAAGCAAAGAAAATAAAAGGAGAGAGTGCACCTGGGATAATTTTGCTTCGAAAGTTGAAGATAACTTCATTGATTAATAGGCTCTTGTTCTAAATTCCTGCAGCTGCGATAAAGTAAAAAAAAAAATGAAATCGTTGGGTTGCCTCCCAACAAGCGCTAAGTTTTATGTCTTCAGCCAGACGTCAAGTTTATTAACAGACTCTTCCATACAGAGTGGTCCTTTATTCTTTTAAAAAAATGATGATCAGTTAAAACAAAATAGACGAAATTTGGGTTGCCTCCCAAAAAGCGCTAAGTTTTACGTCTTCAGCCAGACGTCATATGCGATAAAATCAACAAAAGATGGGTAATGGCTCATACTTGATTGTCCATGGAGGAGTGGTTTTATCATGTGGTGTATCCAACAATATGTTAACTTCTTTCATATATCCCTTAAAGTCATACACTCCAAAGTGAGCCAAGCAAGTATCTAAGGGTTCAGGTGCTAGAATTGTGGGTGTTGCATCTTCTATAATATCTTCTAGTGTATCTACTTTGAAGCAACTATCCATTGATGGTCCTTGGGAAGCACCAAACACATTCAGTCTCAGTTTCTTATTCCCAAACGATACGTCCATGACTCCTGTCCTACAATTGATGCATGCATTCGCCGTAGCTAGGAAAGGTCGTCCTAAGATAATGGGAATTTGTCTGGGGTTGCCACTTATTTCCATATCGAGAACCAGAAAATCAACTGGAAAGTAAAACTCATCTACCTTGACCAAGACATCCTCAAGCATTCCACGTGGTTCTTTAATTGATCTGTCGGCTAACTGTAATGTGACTGATGTGGGTTTCAGTTCTCCGAATCCAAAAAGTTCATACACCGAACTAGGTAAAAGATTCACACTTGCCCCTAAATCTAGAAGAGCTTTTTCAATGTGATAATCTCCTATAACACAGGAAATGATGGGGGCTCCTGGGTCTTTAAGCTTTGGAGGAGTGGCATGCTGGACGACAGAACTAGCCTGTTCAGTGAGACGTACTTTCTTTGGGATTTGTGATCTAGATTTACATTTTTGGGTGCACAAATCCTTCAAAAATTTGGCATAAGCAGGGACCTGTTTGATTGCGTCTAGAAGGGGAAGATTAATTTGGACTTGCTTAAACAATTCCAACATCTCATCGAGTTTTCCTCCCTTCTTATCTGCAGGAATAGGGGCTTTCAGGGCATCCGGAAATGGGGCTTTAGGCAAGTAAGATGATTCCGGTGCAGTTGGTTCCTTCTCTATTTTTAGGTCCTCCTTGTTCTTGGGTGATTTGGATTCGGTTAGAGATTTAGGGTCGGTCTCATTGGTTTTACTAGTGTGTTCAATGACCTTCCCACTTCTCAGAGTCATGATTGATTTGGCATGTTCAGAAAAAGCTTCTGGGGTATTAGAACTCTCAATCACAAATTGCCCTCTTGGGTTGCTCTCTGGTTGGCTAGGTAATTTTCCTCCTTCCCTCCTACTGAATGCAGTTGCTAGTTGACCTATTTGGGTCTCTAGCTTAGCAATGGATTGTGTGTGGGAGTTAAGGGTCTGAGTGTTGACTTCTAATCTTTCTAGTGCTTTCAGGACTTTTTCCTCAAAAGCTGAACTGTGACCAGTAGTAGATGGTTGAGGAGCATTTTGAAATTGATGGTATGGTCCATGCCTATATGTTGAGTCTTGATATTGAGGTCGAGGTGTGGCAGGACCAACCACTGGTTGTGGTCTCCAAGAAAAATTTGGATGGTTTCTCCAGCCGGGGTTATAAGTGTTCGAATATGGATCGTTTCCTGGTCTGCGAGCTTGTTGGACTTGCTGAACCTGTTCGTGCACAAACTCAGGAAATTGGGGTGCGGCTGGGCATTCACTAACAAAATGGTTTGGACTTGCACACAATGCACAAACTTCTTGGATTGGATTAGGTGGAATCGGGGATTGTCCAGTGTTTAGAAGACGATCTAATTTTTGGGACAGTTCATTTACCTTTTGATGGATATCTATGGCATTTCCTACTTCATATATTCCACCTCTTTTTGAGTTTAACATGGGTTTATCTCTAATGGAGGCAGACATATGATGTAATAAATTTTCACTTAAAATTTCAAACAGTTGCCATGCCTCATCCTCACTTTTCAGCATAAATGTCCCACCGCATGATGCATCGACCATTTGTCGATGTCTTTCAGAGAGTCCATCATAAAAACATTGGATTAACTGCCACTTGGGTACAGCATGGTGGGGACATTTTCTAATAAGATCCTTTAATCTTTCCCATGTTTCATGAAACATTTCTCCATCTAATTGGGAAAAACTAGTTATGGCTTTCCTTATTTGATTCGTTTTTCCTATGGGAAAATATTTCTTGAGAAACTCTCCTTGTAGCTGGTCCCAGGTTGATATAGTCATGGAATCCAAAGTATGTAGCCAGTATTTGGCTTTGTCCTTAAGTGAAAAAGGAAATAATTTCAACCTAAGAGCATCATCGGAGAAGTTGTGAATTTTGACAGTTGAGCATATCTCAAGAAATTCTTCAAGATGTTTATAAGGGTCTTCATTACTAAGTCCATAAAATGAAGGTAACATTTGGATTATACTGGACTTAATTTCATATTGAGTGGCCTCCACTGGGGGTACTTGAATACAAGGAGAGTAGGTATATGTGGAAGGAGTAAAGTACTCCTTCAATTGCTTGGGTGGATCATTCTCCTGATTTCGGTCCATCTTTTTATGTCTGTAGGCTCTAAAGGTTCTTTCTATTTCTGGATCAAAAGGTTGGATTTCTGGTCGTAACGATCTACGGCCAAGCATACACCTTACAATTATACTGTAGAGCACACACAGAATTTTTTTTTTTTTTTTAAATATATATTTTTATAATAAAGTGAGAAAAGAATGAAGAAAATCTAAAGAGAAGAACCTAAGAACCTTAAATCTATGAAAAGGGAGAAATTAATTAATGTTTAGATGTTAATTGCAATCAACTTAAACAATCATAGACTCTCTATCCTAAGGTTAACTTAGATCTAGACAGCTCCTAACTTTCAAGATTGCTTTTGAGCACTCCAAACTCAAGACTGACTAACTGACTCGGCCAGGTAAGCGTAAGATGTGGGAGGTTCCCTGCTCGTTGCTTTCCTTAGACACCAACTAAGTTGGCCAGGTCAGTCAACGGAACCAATTGAAAACCACTTTCTTTAACCACTTGCCTTAGACACCGAGCAATTAACCAATCCGCACTCGGTTCAACTCTAGAGCTTTCTTATCCTATTGAGCTCGAAATTCCTATGGCTGACGTCTAATTGATTTTAAATTAAGGTCTAGGTTATGCAAATGCAAGGGAGTGATTTGTGGGCCAAGGAAGGGTGATCAAATCCCCACCTTATCTGGTTAATGGGTTATTGCCCTTAAGATTAATTATGGAGATGCAATGCAAGGAAACAAGGTATCCAATCAGGTTAAATATTTTTATATTTGAGGTTACGCTATTTTAGTTAAGTGTTATGAAATGTCAGTGGTTTTTTTTTTTTTATATATAATTTTATCTTTTTATATATATTTTTTTTTTTAAATTTTTTTTTTTTTTTTTTTTGCAAGAAAATAAATTTAAGTGATTAAGTCTGAAAAGCAATAAATTACTGGGCTATGAAAAGTAGCAAATTATTCTAAGCAGCAAAATTCTAAATAGTAAATTAGTTATGCAAGGTAATTCTGTAATTATGCAAATAAGATTATTTAGCTAGAAAGTACTGAAAAAAAATTTAAAACAAGAAATAAAAACTGAAAAGTATTATTTTTTTTTTTTTAAAAAAAAAATTTTTTTTTTCAAAATTTTTTTTTTTTTTTTTAATTCAACCGTGCCAAGATCCCCGGCAACGGCGCCAAAATTTGATGCGTAGTCGTTGATAGCACCAAAAGTAACTCTACTCACTACGTAGGTAGGATGAGTCGAGATCGTATCCTCAGGGATCTTGGGCTAAATTGAAATTGCAAGGTAAAAGAAAGAAGCGTTGTTTTTGATTTAGAAAATAAATTATCGTAAAATTGAGGTAATTAAAAAATAAAAAGAGCTCGGAAGTTTTGAATTAATTTGCACTAGCAGAGTTGTATCTCTTTTTTAACTAAATAGATGTGATTAATCTTAGGAAAAATACCTGTCTTTCCTCGGCACGCTCCGTACCCGTAGATCACGGCGCGTCTCCGAAAAGTACTAGGTAACCAACTCTTCTTTCCTCGGCACGCCCCGTATCCGTAGATCACGACGCGTCTCTGGAAAGTAAAAGTTGTTCCTAATATTAATCTAACAAGAAAGCATAAATAAAAGCATATGATAGGGAGCAATTAAAGAACTCATGACAATTTAAATAAAAAGCATAATCTTTATTGCATATAAAGAAATACAGGAAAGTTTAGAACAATAAATCATCTCTGTGTCGTTACAAAATTTCTTCTCCACTCCCGAGACTGCTAGCCTAGCTGCTCATGAAGTAGTCCCTTTCTATTCCTCTATGCAAGGCTCTAGAAGAATTTCTGGGCTCCCCTTCAATGAGAGTACAAAAGTCTTTTTATAGGTGTTAGGAGGGAGGAGTTTTACATGATTTTTCGATGTGGGACTAAAAAAATACAAATCTTTCAAAACATTTCTAAATATTATTTTTTTCCTTATTTTGAACTTGTCTGCAGTGCGCCCACACCCGCGAGATGCTGCACCCGTGCCCGCATCAGCGCCCGTCCCGCATCCGCGCCCGTCCCCGCGCGTCCACGCCCGTCCCGCGCGTCCACGCCGCGTCCCGCGCGCGGGTGTTCACGCGCCAAAGAATTTACGCGCGCCAAAGCATTTGAATCACGTGAAACCGCCCAGATCAAATTCACGTGAATCCCTTTTTCTTATATTCCAAAAAGAAACAAAAGTTCCATCATAATGACATCTATATCCTTTTTGGATTCCTTGCATAGTTTCTTCATTTTCTATAATACCGGATGCGTCTTTCTTTTATTTTAATTTTATTTTAAGTCCAATTTTCTTCAAACTTGAGTCTTTTTGATCTATGAATCGGACTCTTTGTATCGGCGATCACCTTTCCTGTAAAACATAGAAAGAAACATCAAATTCTTAATAAATAAGATAAATTAAATATAATTTTTTAATTTAAAATACTTAAATTAAGTGTTTATCATGCACCCAAAAACGTAAATCTAGATCACAAATCCCAAAGAAAGTACGTCTCACTGAACAGGCTAGTTCTGTCTTCCAGCATGCCACTCCTCCAAAGCTTAAGGATCCAGAAGCCCCCATCATTTCCTGTGTTATAGGAGATTATCACATTGAAAAAGCTCTTCTGGATTTAGGGGCAAGTGTGAATCTTTTACCTAGTTCGGTGTATGAACTTTTTGGATTTGGAGAACTGAAACCCACATCAGTCACACTGCAGTTAGCCGACAGATCAATTAAGGAACCACGTGGAATGCTTGAGGATGTCTTGGTCAAGGTAGATGAGTTTTACTTTCCAGTTGATTTTCTGGTTCTCGATATAGAATTAAGTGGCAATCCCAGACAAATTCCCATTATCTTAGGACGACCCTTCCTAGCTACGGCAAATGCATGCATTAATTGTAGGACAGGAGTCATGGACGTATCGTTTGGGAATAAGAAACTAAGACTGAATGTGTTTGGTGCTTCCCAAGGACCATCAATGGATAGTTGCTTCGAAGTAGATACACTAGAAGATATTATAGAAGATGCAACACCCATAATTCTAGCACCAGACCCCTTAGATACTTGCTTGGCTCACTTTGGAGTGTGTGACTTTGAGGAATATATGAAAGAAGTTAACATCTTGTTAGATACACCACACGATAAAACCACTCCTCCATAGACAATCAAGTATGAGCCATTGCCCACATTAGCCAGTACACCAATAGTCCCATCTTTAGAATCACCACCTACGTTAGAATTGAAACCTCTTCCTGCTACGCTTAAGTATGTATTTTTAGGACTCAATGACACCCTCCCGGCAATCATTGCATCAAACTTGACCCTAATCAGGAAGCACAATTGGTTGGTATTCTGAACGAACACAAAGAGGCTATCGGTTGGTCCATTGCCGATTTAAAAAGAATTGACCCCTCCATTTGCATGCACCATATTCATCTTGAGGAACATGCCAAACCCTATCGAGATATGCATAGGAGATTGAACACAAACATGCGTGAAGTAGTAAAGAAAGAGGTGGTAAAGTGGTTAGATGCTGGAATCATCTACCCCATATCCGATAGTAAATGGGTCAGTCCCACTCAAGTAGTACCTAAGAAATCTGGTATTACTGTGGTGGAGAACGAAGAAGGTGAATTACTTCCAACTCGCATATCATCTGGATGGCGAGTATGCATAGATTATAAAAAACTGAATGCCGTTACTAGGAAGGATCATTTTCCATTGCCCTTCATCGACCAAATCCTAGAACGGTTAGCAGGACAAAGTGCCTACTATTTTCTTGATGGTTATTCAGGATACAATCAAGTACCTGTATTTTCGGATGATCAAGAAAAATCTACCTTCACCTGCCCCTATGGCACTTTCGCTTTTCGGCGTATGCCATTCGGGCTTTGCAATGCACCCGCTACATTTCAACGGTGCATACTGACCATTTTTTCGGATATGGTGGACAAATATCTTGAAGTTTTTATGGATGATTTTTCTGTGTTTGGAACCACCTTTGAGGATTGTCTCCATAATCTTTCCAAAGTTCTTAAATGGTGTATAGAGATAAATCTTGTCCTAAGTTGGGAAAAGAGCCATTTCATGGTGCGGAAAGGAATTGTATTAGGACATATTATTTCTGAAAAAGGGATCGAGGTAGATAAAGCCAAAGTTGAGGTCATTTCAAAACTACCACCCCCTACTTCGGTCCGACAAATATGATCTTTCTTAGGTCATGCCGGATTTTATAGACGCTTCATCAAAGACTTTAGCAAGATTTCAAGATCCTTGTGCAATTTGTTGGCCAAGGATACATCATTTGTCTTTGATAAAGACTGTTTGAAAGCGTTCAACACATTACGAACAGTCCTGACAACAGCACCCATAATAAAATCCCCTAACTGGTCCATTCCATTTGAGATTATGTGTGATGCCTCTGACTTTGCAATAGGTGCCGTCTTAGGCCAAAAAATCAATAAGAGCCACATGTGATCTATTATGCTAGCAAGACTCTTTCCGATGCCCAATTAAACTACACCACAACAGAAAAAGAGCTACTAGCAGTAGTGTTCGCCCTTGAAAAATTTTGCTCATATCTGTTAGGGTCTAAGGTTCTAGTTTACTCTGATCATGCGGCTCTGAAACATCTCCTCTCAAAGAAAGATACTAAACCGCGTTTGATCAGATGGATCCTTCTTTTACAAGAATTTGATCTGAAAATCCGAGATAAGAAGGGTTCTGAGAATGTGGTAGCTGATCACATCTCCAGGATCTTAGTTGAACACATGATAGGCATAGATGAGGTCAAAGAAAAATTTTCTGACGAACAACTTTTCATAATCTCCTCTAGCCGTCCTCCTTGATTTGCCCATATTGTTAATTACTTGTCAACAGGACAAGTACCTTCTCACTGGACAAAACAAGAAAAGGATCGATTTTTCTCGCAAATTAAACATTATTTCTGGGAAGAACCTGAACTATTCAAATATTATCCTGACCAAGTTATTCACCGTTGTGTCCCCGAGAGTGAATTCCAAAGCATTCTCACTTTTTGCCATTCTTCGGCATGTGGGGGACATTTTAGTGGAAGAAAAACTGCAGCAAAAGTACTGCAGAGTGGGTTTTATTGGCCAACGTTTTTCAAGGATGCACATAAATTTGGCCGAAGTTGTCTGCGATGTCAGCAAACAAGAAATTTATCCAAGAAGGATATGATGCTGCTGACCCCCATTTTAGTAGTAGAAATCTTCGATGTTTGGGAGATTGATTTCATGGGACCTTTTCCAGCCTCATTTGGATTTGAATATATTCTGGTGGCAGTTGATTACGTATCAAAATGGGTGGAGGCAATAGCTACACAGACTAATGATAATAAAATTGTAATTAGTTTTATCCAACGAAACATCATTAGTCGATTTGGCTTTCCAAGGGTGATCATTAGTGATGGGGAGACTCATTTTACGAATAAACATTTTGAAGCATTTATGAAAAAATATAATATTTCACACAAAGTGGCCACACCATATCACCCCCAAACTAATGGTCAGGTAGAGGTGTCAAATAGGGAGATTAAACATATCCTAGAAAAGACGGTTAGGCCCGATAGAAAGGATTGGTCTCTTCGCTTAGACGATGCATTATGGGCTTACCGTACTGCTTTTAAAACACCCATAGGAATGTCTTCCTATCGACTTGTATTCAAAAAAGCTTGTCATTTGCCGGTGGAATTGGAACATCGTGTATTTTGGGCCATAAGGCAATTTAACTTTGATATGAAGAATGCAGGTTCCAATAGGAGACTCCAATTAAATGAACTTGAAGAGTTACGCAATGAAGCATATGAGAGTGTCAAAATTTATAAGGCTCGAACTAAAGCATACCATGATAAATATATTGCACGAAAAATGTTCGAGCCCAATCAAAAAGTTTGGCTCTTCAATTCTAGGTTGCGTCTGTTTCCTGAAAAACTTCGCTCACGTTGGGACGGACCTTTCATTGTAACTCAGGTATTTTCTCATGGAGCTATAGAACTCAAAAATCCTAAACAGGGGAACACTTTTAAAGTGAACGATCAGCGATTGAAACCTTACATAGATGAAATTAGTGATGGAGAATTAATTGAATCTGTTGATTTAGTGGATCCAAAACCACCATAAGACTCAATTCAGTCTGGCTGAAGACATAAAACTTAGTGCTTGTTGGGAGGCAACCCAACGATTTTATTTTTATTTTTTTGCAGCTGCAGGAATTTAGAACAAGAGCCTATTAATCAATGAAGCTATCTTCAACTTCCGAAGTAAAATTATCCCAGGTGCACTCTCTCCTTTTATTTTCTTTGCTTTCTTACTTCATTGAGGACAATGTAGATTAAGTTGGGGGGGAGGAAATTAATCAAATCCTCGAGTATGATCAGAAATAATTAGTTTTGTGTATCCAAATTTTATTTTGATTAAGAGTCAATTAGGCATCCTAAACAATGAATGATTAATGGTCAAGATAATTTTAGAGATACTGAGGAATAAATTATTAAGAAAACCCAATGAATGGTAGGATTTAGACTAGACTAAATTTTAGGAGTGATTCTACAACCCTCTTCTTACTGATGTCAATAAAGAATCTGCTTAATGAGAAATTGGGTGGAAAGGTCGAGGTATGCAAAAATTCTCCTTAAAATTTATTTAAAAAAAAAAAAAAAAACAACATTAGTTTCCTACTGAGTAACCGGGCCCTTTTGCCTAAGTAAGCGTTGTGGTTCACGTAAAAAGGTAGGCAATGTTAAAAAAAAAAAAAAAAAAAGGGACTAAATTGCAAGAAGATAATAAACCTCTTTCCCATTAAGTTAGAGGATTTAAAGAGTAAAGTGGAGAGTTGGTGAAAGAAAAGCTCTTGAAATTTCTTTAGTTAATACTCAGCCACTAATTGGGTCAAATTGATAATCCAATGAAATATCTCTTTAATGGTCTGACCAAGTATCATCTACCTTTTGGGATGCCTAACCTAATTTTGATTCAAGACCGAGTCGGTACACAATGCTGATATATCTATTTTACTCGAGGACGAGCAAAATTCAAGTTGGGGGGTGTGATAAACACTTAATTTAAGTATTTTAAATTAAAAAATTATATTTAATTTATCTTATTTATTAAGAATTTGATGTTTCTTTCTATGTTTTATAGGAAAGATAATCGCCGATACAAAGAGTCCGATTCATAGATAGAAAAGACTCAAGTTTGAAGAAAATTGGACTTAAAATAAAATTAAAATAAAAGAAAGACGCATCCGGTATTATAGAAAATGAAGATACTATGCAAGGAATCCAAAAGGATATAGATGTCATTGTGAAGAAACAAAAGTTTCTTTTTGGAATATGGAAAAGCTTGTTTCACGTGGAATTCTCTCTTGGGCGCGTGAATAATGCTTTGGGCGCGTGAATAATGCTCTGGGCGCGTGAACGCCCGCGCATGAACGCGTGGACGTGGGGTGGTGACGGACGCGGACGCGACGCAGATGCGGGGCGGATCGCGGTAGTAGCACAGGATGCGGAATGCGGACGACGTGCAGGCGGGCGCAGATGCGGGTGCGGCATTTGGACGCGTGGTTTTTAGTATTTTTTTAATCTCATATCGGAAAATCATGTAAAACTCCTTCCTCCTAATACCTATAAAAAGGCTCTTGTACTCCTATTTGAAGGGGGAGCCCAGAAATTCTTCTAGAGCCTTGCATAGAGGAATAAAAAGGGACTACTTCATGAGCAGCTAGGCTAGCAGTCTCGGGAGTGGAGAAGAAATTTTGTAACGACACAGAGATGGTTTATTGTTCTAAACTTTCCTGTATTTCTTTATATGCAATAAAGATTATGCTTTTTATTTAAATTATCATGAGTTCTTTATTTGCTCCCTTTCATATGCTTTTATTTATGCTTTCTTGTTAGATTAATATTAGGAACAACTTTTACTTTCCGAAGACGTGCCGTGATCTACGGATACGGGGCGTGCCGAGGAAAGAAGAGTTATTTACCTAGTACTTTTCGGAGACGCACCGTGATCTACGGGTACGGAGCGTGTCGAGGAAAGACAGGTATTTTTTCTAAGATTAATCACATCTATTTAGTTAAAAAAGAGATACAACTCTGCTAGTGCAAATTAATTCAAAACTCCCAAGCTCTTTATTTTCTAATTACCTCAATTTTAAGATAATTTATTTTCTAAATCAAAAACAACGCTTCTTTCTTTTACCTTGCAATCTCAACTTAGCCCAAGGTCCCTGAGGATACGATCTCGACTCATCCTACCTACGTAGTGAGTAGAGTTATTTTTTTGGTGCTATCAACGACTACGCATCACTGTGCATGAACTCCAGTTATAATATCATAGGCTTGGTCATCTTTCATTCTCTGTATTAGCAAGATTTTTTTCTAGTTTATATAATATTTGTGACAAGCATAAATTGGTTTGTGATGCATGTGAGTTTGCTAAACACACACAGCTATCTATCCTATTTTTGGCACTTAAAGTATTAAGATCTTTGATATTATTCATTCTAATGTATGGGGCCCATGTAGTACTGTTTTTTTTCTGGATATCAGTACTTTGTTATATTTATTGACTGTCATAGTAGAGTGATCTGCGTTTATCTACTAAAAATGAAGGATGAGATTTTTAGATGCTTCAAGAAGTTTCATAAGTTTGTAAATATTTAGTTCAATACTACAATCAAAACTCTGAGATCTGATAAAAGCACTGAGTACATGAATAGGGAGTTCTGTGAGTATTAGCTGCTCATAGGATTGTCCATTAAACTATATGTGTTGATACGCTTGCTTAGAATGATGTGGCTGAATGTAAAAATCGACACTTATTGAAAGTAGCTTGATCTCTGTCTTTCACTATGAGGGTTCCTAAGTTTCTTTGGGGTAAGGTACTTCTTTCTGCAGCCTATCTTATTAACTGGATGTCTCTTCAAGCTTTGGACTATCGTACGCCATTTGAGTACCTACAAGGAGTATCTTTTTTTGTTATACCTTCTCGGATATTTGGAGACAAAGATGTTCCTCTTCTTTGTTTGCCAATAGGAGGAAGAATTGTGGATGCTCCGTACATGTACTTGTAAGGGAGTGGATTTTAATATCACAGAGATTTAAAGGATAAAATAATGACGTTTCACAACCATAACCAATAAGTTTTGTTCCCTTGCTTTATAAATAGAATAGGAATCATCGGGGGTT
>NC_025996.2:6954901-6959901 GCF_000442705.2 Elaeis guineensis | reverse complement strand
TCCTGTGATTTGGAGTTACTGGTGTAACTTGGTAGTGATTTATCTCGCGAGGTCCACTCCTGGTCGTGCTCCATGGCTTTATTCTAGGATTTTTTTTTACCCCCATTGGTTTCCATTCCGGTGCCCGGGCGACGGGATTCAGTGGCAACTGTAGACTTTGTTGCTGCAATATCATAGCCTGACCCTGTGCATCGCAGAAGAATCGTCATCCATGGCATATAGTATCTTCTGAATTGCACTCACAATCTGCAAAATTATAGTGAAAAAATTCAAGTTAACATAGAGAATAGGTCAAGCTTCTGGAAAATTTCCTATGCGCTTACGTAGCAACGAAAATATGCACATATGCATGGAACCATGTAAGCATTTCTTTTTTTAATTAGTTAAGAATGTAAGCACCCAGTTGAGGACTTTTTGTCTCATTATACTTGAATTCTTCTTTATTCTAGTGATTTTTTTGGTACAACTTTATTCCAGTGATTAATGAAAAAGAAGATGCATAGTCTAGAACTCGGGTGTCAACCATAGATCGAGTAGGTGTCAATCTGCGCGTAGAGCGAGTAGGTGTCAAGCGTCTCTTTGGTGCAGCGGCAATGAAGGCATCTATTTTGCGTTTCATATCGTTTTGTTTGAGCCTCCTGGTGTACCCAGAGACTGGGAATCGAATTGGACATTCAAGACATCACGTAAGCTCCTGTACGAAATAAAAGTGAAAGATTCATGAATTTGTTTTTTTTAATATATATAGTCAGTCCCTTCTTCGCCTTCGTATTACAAAATATGCTCCGGATGTTTACACAATTATGTACTATTGGAGATAATCATCATGTCATTTATCTCAAAAATATATTCATTACTAGAATATGGCAAGATACCGTTGGTGCAATATATAATATGTCATCTTCGAGATGGATGATGAATGAGAGCCATCCATCTTTCGGATGGCCGAGATAGCTGCCATTTAGAATGATAGAGAACTCTATGGAGGATCCTGGTTCTTAAAGATGATGTATATATGTTTTCTTCTTCTTCTTCTTTTTTGATAAACTGAAAATAAGTTAAATGATTCGATTATATATATATATATATATATCCTTAAAAGTCAGGTAATGAATATTCATAAATTGAATCAGAAGACCAACCGTGGAATTTCATGATATAGCTCTAGTATGGTTGGCCATATAAGATGCTATCTAGTCAGCTATATTATTAACTTTCCCATAGATATATGAAGCTTCAAAAGAAAGTAATGTATGCATCATCCACGGGCAATTCTATAGAAGGATGTAAGATCTGGCCTTAGTAGATAGTGAGTCTAAAAGCCACCTAATAATATATCATAAAGTCTGCTTTAAATAAATCCATGAAGCTCTCAATATATGTATCATGTAGATTAACCATTTTCAAGTCACATGCAATTCGGTCATTGAAAATATAGTATCAAAGATTCTGATCATAAATCTTGCTCCACTAAAAGCACCTCTCTCATGTGCACTATCATCAAAATCAATCTTAAGGAAGTAGGGGATGCATGGTAACTTCCAAAAAAAAAAATATAATATGTGAGGACACAAAGACACAGAAGACTTAGAAGTACTAATTTGCAATTAAGGAAATTTTTTAGTTAATATTTTTGATAATTTTTTCCTGGGCAAGCACCTTATACCAGGATATTCTTTTGAATATTCTAGGTGAGGTTTCTACCAAAAAAAAAAAAAAAGACAGATTTTTTCTTTTTTTCGTGGCCCTGTAAGATGCCATTCAGCCGCCCGCCATGCTCTCACTAAACATCTAGCAAAGCGAAGACGTTGACAATAGCAGTTATCTTCTCCCTGATAGAAACCTTGCACCAGCCTCTGAAACTAGTTGTTATTGGACCGTACGGTAGAGAACAATGGAACTGGTCCAGTAGTCCACTAAGTATAGACAACAACTCAGGTGGTGGATGAGCGTTGATGAGACTAGTCACCATATCATCTTCATTGTACCACTTCTTATCAGTGTGAATGAACCAAAAATAATTGTTTATCTTTCAGCCGCCGGTTGACATTTGAGTATAAATAGGATTTCAGGGTGACCCAATCTACTGCATAGCCAAAGATGGGATCCCAGCTTCTACATTCCGCGCTGCTCCTCGTTGTATTCTTTATTCTGCCTTGCTTCCAAACGATGTCGTTTGGAGCAGAAGAATCAAGAAAGGTTAATGCTTGCATTCCTGTTTCTAAAGACGAATGTTAGAGAATTTATTCTCTAATGCTCCCTTCTTTTGGATTTCAGCTGTACATAGTGTACATGGGAGAGAAGCAACACGAAGATCCGAACTTGGTCACTGCATCCCACCATGACATGCTCACCTCACTTCTTGGAAGGCAAGTTAGCCCCTTTCTTAGTGCTGTCGAATAACCTAATGGTTCATCATGTGCAGCTCACGTAATTTGGTTAGATAAAGGCTCACTCATTAGTAAGCGAGCCAAGAACGGGTTTTACATAGTTCATTCATATTTAGTTTGATCAACTGAAAGATAACATAACGTAAAATTAATAAGTGCATGAATAAAATAATTATAATGGATAAATGAATTATTTTATTTTTATTTAATTGGATTTTTTACTTGGGAAAAACTGTGTCTCAATCGGCAGTAAGATTAAGACTGTTCTTTAGAATTAATCCAAAATATATATAAGAACACCTTGGAGGACTTCAGGTGCTCCCCATAAATTCTTTGGATCAGCCGTTCATGAGCAGCCTGAGTTGAGCTCGAAATTAAACGAGCTGGTGCCAACTTGGTTTGATTGTAATATATCCTGGGTTTGAGCCTGGCCTAGCTTGCTCTTCTCATTTCCACCACCTATATGTGCTATCCCAATTTCAATGTTATTTCCCTTTCTTTCATCGGAAACCTTTGAATTAAAAAATTTACCGATTTAATCCATTTTTGGTGCTTCAGCAAGGAGAAAGCTCTAAATTCAATTGTCTACAGTTATAAGCATGGATTTTCAGGCTTCGCAGCTTGGCTGACAAAGTCTCAAGCAAACAAAATCTCAGGTTCTGTATGCTCTATACCTGTCCTTGAGCAGAAATCCGGGTGTGTGTGTGAATAAAATTTTTAAGTTAAAATGTTACCAGGGAAGCTGTTAATAAATTTTGATTCATGTAGATTTTCCTGGAGTACTCAGTGTAATGCCAAACCGAAAGCATCGTGTCCACACAACTAGAAGCTGGGATTTTCTAGGCCTAAATTACTACCATCCTACAGCCACAGGATTACTTCATAAGGCTAATTACGGCGAAAATGTCATTATTGGAGTCATCGATTCTGGTCGGTCAGGCCTCTTCCAGATTTACCTATTCTCTGACGACAATTCCACAAACATAAGCTCTTTCTTTCTTTCTTTCTTTCTTTCAGGTATATGGCCAGAATCAAAAAGCTTCAATGACCACGGTTTTGGTCCAGTGCCATCCAGATGGAAAGGCAAGTGTGAGGTGGGACAGCTATTTGATGCCAAGCACTGCAACAAAAAGTTAATCGGAGCCCGATGGTATAATGAGGGGGCCGATGCGGAGCAGCTCAAAGGAGAATATATGTCTCCACGGGATCTAGACGGCCATGGAACACATACTGCCTCCACCGCAGCTGGTATACTTGTAGAGAACGTGAGCTTCCACGGCCTGGCAGCTGGGGCAGCGCGAGGAGGAGCTCCTCGTGCTCGGCTGGCAATTTACAAGGCATGCTGGGGCACTCCACCGAGCTGTAGCGTTGCCGCCGTCCTCGCGGCGATGGATGATGCCATCCATGATGGTGTTAACGTCCTTTCTTTGTCGGTTGGTGGATCTTTTGAGACGCCTGAAAGTTTGCATGCCGTCGCCAACGGGATAACTGTTGTTTTTTCCGGCGGAAACGACGGCCCCTACTTCCAGACCGTGGACCACCCATCTCCATGGGTCATAACAGTCGCTGCAAGCACGATCGACCGCTCTTTCCCTACGGTCATCACCCTCGGAAATAATCAGAAATTGGTGGTAAGACGACAACTGCAGCCCCATTGCCGTGAGCGTAATATTTCTTAATGCACCTAAAAAAAATAATTAAAATCATTTGTCTGCGTATCTTGGCAGGGCCAATCCAGGTACCGTGGAGCCAAGAAAGATGACAATTTTAGAGAACTGGTTTGGGGTTCAGGGTAAAATTAAGAAGGACTTATCCAGTCCTCCGCATTGACATATTATTTGTTTATTTATTTATCTCGAAACTGAGTATGGGGTATATATATGTATTAATTTGCAGCTGTACTGCTCATGCGATAAATGCTGTTGGTGTCGCCGGGAAGATTGTGCTGTGCTTTGATCCTAAATCATTGACCACTTTCATGTCACCGTCGAGTATAGACGATGCAATTGGGGACGTGAAGGAAGGTAGGGGCAAGGGTATTATTCTCGGCATGCATACCACCAATGCGCTAGATGCTTTCGCAAGTTTTGAAGGATTCCCGGCCGCAGCTGTAGACTACGAAATGGCATTCCGGATGTACGAATATATAGATCAAGCTAGAAGGTGCGTATTTCCTCTTAGCATTTCATGAGAAACTATCTGAACATCAAAATGGGAAACTGACCTTTTGCACCATCAATTGATTTGCCGGATAGGAAAAATATGACCCCGTCGGTGAAAATTGCTCCAACTCAATCCACCATAGGGAATGTTGTTGCGCCAAAAATAGCGGCTTTCTCATCCAGAGGGCCCAGTACAACATTCCCTGAAGTTCTCAAGGTATTGGACTCCACGAAACCCAAGTATTGCCTATAATACTGACCTATGTCAATTGGCAACATTGATGGTGGTTTGCTTGAAGTTTTCAAATGCAAGTATATTTAGGCGGCATTTTTATCCAATGATTCATCAAGGAAACCTGAAACTAGGTAAATGTTTCACCACAACAATGTTCAGGGATCAAGCCAATGTTGACAAACTTTGATCCTATAGTCAAGAATTTGTTGCGAA
>NC_025996.2:6904770-6952270 GCF_000442705.2 Elaeis guineensis | reverse complement strand
CCACGAATACAAGAAAAGATAACATACTCTCAACTCACAAACACCAATCTCTCAACAAGAAGCACACATCCCTCACAAAGATCTCAAAATCCTCAAAAAAATACTTCAGCCATCATAAACTCCACCACCACATCATAGAGCTCGTCGCAAGCTTTTTATAGAGCTCAAGAACACCTAAAATGGATAAGAAACCATCAAGATACACTCATTTAAATCGAAACCACTCTTAGCCATCCAGTCGCCGATCTGATGCACAGATCACAATTGATCGCTTCAATCTTCCACTAGCCTGCGCACCAGAATCGATCTTCATAGTAGCGCTAAGGTGCCCTCAATGTCAGCCATCCGATCGTGCTGATCGGACAGTCCAGAAGCCACCCACCTTAGCTCTGGATCCAACGTCGGTTCAGGGTGCTGTAACCGGTCCAACGGCCAATTCAGCCCCGATTCGAACTTGTTCAGCCTGATTCAACCGAATTCAACCTAGTTCTTAGTGGTTTAGGACTGATTCAAGGGGTTTTAAGCCGGTTCTCTATTGATTCTTCACCGATTCACCTTCAATTTGGCCGATTTAGCTCCAAATTTGCAGGTTCACCTCCGGTTCAAATCCAATTGAGCTCAATTTTGTGATTTCTTCATCAATCCTTGAATCTTGGACTTCCCTCAACCAACAAAGGTCGAATTCGAGGCATCAAACCCAACAATAATATTATCAATATAGAAAACCACCCCTCTACGCTTCATCTATATAATTCCTTATATTTCCTCAATTTAGGAGAATGCAAAATGATGGGTTTAAGTAGATGGACAATCTCTCTTTCTTATCTATTTTTTCTATAATCTTTTGAACCAAATGGTAGGTGATTGATATCCATCCTTTCTCTCATGATTGCAATCAAATACAGAGTTAGTGCCGAGGCAGCATCACCATCACGGCATCTTCCTTTGGTGCTCTGGGACCGCAATCGTGGAAGGCTCTTGCGTTCCACTACCAGCCATTATGGGAGCCGTATGTGTTCCATGGCCTTTTGTTGTGAGAAGACACATGCCAATTCATTTTCATGATCCAGATATCACTAGACCGAGGGTCATGGGCATGAAACATGGTTTCAAATTCCACCTTTTGGAGTCAACGAAGACTTAGAATTACAAGTTTGCCATTTAAGGATTTTCTTTAATTTTTTTTTCTTTTTGTAACTTTTTCATGACCAAGTATCCTGATATTCCTTTGGGTAGTGCTATGTGGAGTCCACTTAAGGATTTTTTTTCCCTTGATTTATTGGTTACTATTTTTGGTAACTTTTTCTCGGGCAAGTGTGTTACCTGGATATTCCTGCGATTTGGAGTTACTGGTGTAACTTGGTAGTGATTTATCTCGCGAGGTCCACTCCTGGTCGTGCTCCATGGCTTTATTCTAGGATTTTTTTTACCCCCATTGGTTTCCATTCCGGTGCCTGGGCGACGGGATTCAGTGGCAACTGTAGACTTTGTTGCTGCAATATCATAGCCTGACCCTGTGCATCGCAGAAGAATCGTCATCCATGGCATATAGTATCTTCTGAATTGCACTCACAATCTGCAAAATTATAGTGAAAAAATTCAAGTTAACATAGAGAATAGGTCAAGCTTCTGGAAAATTTCCTATGCGCTTACGTAGCAACGAAAATATGCACATATGCATGTAACCATGTAAGCATTTCTTTTTTTCTTTTTTTAATCAGTTAAGAATGTAAGCACCCAGTTGAGGACTTTTTGTCTCATTATACTTGAATTCTTCTTTATTCTAGTGATTTTTTGGGTACAACTTTATTCCAGTGAAAAAGAAGATGCATAGTCTAGAACTTGGGTGTCAACCGTAGATCGAGTAGGTGTCAATCTGCGCGTAGAGCGAGTAGGTGTCAAGCGTCTCTTTGGTGCAGCGGCAATGAAGGCATCTATTTTGCGTTTCATATCGTTTTGTTTTGTTTGAGCCTCCTGGTGTACCCAGAGACTGGGAATCGAATTAGACATTCAAGACATCACGTAAGCTCCTGTACGAAATAAAAGTGAAAGATTCATGAATTTATTTTTTTTAATATATATAGTCAGTCCCTTCTTCGCCTTCATATTACAAAATATGCTCCGGATGTTTACACAATTATGTACTATTGGAGATAATCATCATGTCATCTATCTCAAAAATATATTCATTACTAGAATATGGTAAGATACCATTGGTGCAATATATAATATGTCATCTTCAAGATAGATGGTGAATGAGAGCCATCCATCTTCCGGATGGGCCGAGATACACTACAGAAAAAATAGTCATTAACGACGCTATTAATGTTATTTTACGACGCTTTAAAGCATCGCTATTTAGTTTTACGACGCTTCGAAAAGCGTCGGCAAAGTGTCGCCTATGTAAGAGTGGAGAGGAAAAGCGCCGACGCTTTTTAAAAACGTCGTTATTTTTTAACGACGCTTTAAAGCGTCGTAAAATTGAACATTAACGGCGCTTATAAGCGTCGTTAAAGTTGTCTTAACGATGCTTATAAGCGTCGTTAAATATATTTTTAACGGCGCTTTAAAGCGTCGTTAATGACTCCGTGTCATCCACTCTACCAAGACGCTTTTCGAAGCGTCGGCTGTTTTGTCTTTAACGACGCTTATAAGCATCGTTAAAATAATTTTAACGACGCTTATAAGCGTCGTTAAAGGTTTTAAGAGAAAAAAAAAATACAGATATTATCTACAAAAAAAAAAAATTACATACATTCCTGTACGAAATTATATCAATTATTCGAACATAAACCTGTACAATCACCACATTCACACCTATACAATCACCACCATTCACACCAAAAGCAAACTTAAATAGAAAATTTAACCAAACCAAAAGATAATATTTTATATAAATAAAAATAAAGTACTAATCGTCCATTACAATCAAGAGTAATATAAAAAAATATAAAAATATAATAAAAATAAAATAATATCAATCTGCAGGCAGATGGTCGTCGTTGTCTCCACGTGACGTGCCGCTATCTCGACGGATGCCTGATGTACCAGGAGCCTACAAGAAACATATCAAAAGCATGATTTGCATATCTATAAATAAAAATATATAAATCATTAAATTAATACAAAAATATATATTTAATATTATGTGTTTACCTGAGATGATCCATACATCTCTAATAAAGATGTAAGGCGATCAATCTGTCCCCTCATGGCCTGCATCTCGGCACGGCTCTGTCGCATCTCCTCCATCTCAGCGGCACGACTCTATCTAATCTCCTGTATCTCCGTCTCGAGTCTGCGAACGCGTGAATCCTGAGCATCTGCTGCAGCATGCTGTGTATATCTACTAACCTCAGATAACTGAGTGGGGGTGACTCCTACTCCATAACCCCTCACTCGGCCGTAGCGCTCTGGTCCCATCAACTCTGTGAACACCTCGGCCTCGATACGGCTCTGCTGCGTAGATGCTGCGGACTCGTCGTCACGCTCCGCAATGAGAGATGTAGCCCTCTCCTGTATTTTTTTTGAAAACAAGAGTTATACATTAATAGCTAACAAAATTAAATTTAAATCATTACAAAAAATATAATATTAATAATATCGTACATATAAATCTCTCGACTCATCTCGAACAAAAGTACCATCCTGATGAGTATGAGTCATCCGGTAAAACTCCACTTGTCCGGGTTCCCTCCCATGCTCATCCTCCTACACAAATAATTTCAATTTTAAGCAAACAGTTATAATAATTAAAAAAAATATATGAGTATAATGATACAGACATGGTCCACGATACATAATGATATTAGTTATATAAATATTTCAACATAAAAATTAAAAGTTAATTATGAAAGTTTAAGGAACATACAAACTCCTGTCGGAGTCGTGCATAACTCTTCGACCCCGATGTATGAGGAACAGACTGAGCTGCTCGTGCAGCTCTACCAATAGCAGAATAAGTCTGTAAAATAAAGTAAAGAACTTGTTATATATATAATGTATAATAAAAATCAATATTTTTATAAAATATTTAGGAAAAAAAGATAATAAACAGATAATATACCTGTGCCCTCTCGGAGAACCAATAATGAACCAACTCCATCCACTGATGAGGGGGTACATCAGGAGGACAATTCCTAGCAACCTCCTCCTCTGTCATACGCTGTCTCATATAGTCCTTCTTCAATTGTGCTCTATATTCTTTCCATTTGCGGTTGAGAGACTTCATTACAAAATCATGAGTGGATGGAGGGAGAACAAACTTGCTTTATAAAAAAAAAGTTAAATAAAATAAATTATATAAATGATTAACAATTAATATACAGTATGAACATCAATTCATTACCTCTATAACTCGGAGGAGCTCAACTTTGTACGTTGGAAGCATGTCATTTCATTTTGCATAGCCCAACGGACATAGCTGAGGCCTCCGAGCAACAGTCCCCAAAAATGAAGTCAATAAGCAGGCAGCTTTCTTAATTGGCTGACCTAGCTGATTGCACTCCACAATAATCCTCTCGCCCTCACGCATCTGCCACACATCTCGTACTATTGTGGGTCCGCATCTGGGGCGTACTCTCCCGGATCCGTCTGTAAAAAATACGTAAAAATAACTATATCATAAATATACATAAAATAAAATAAAAAAAAATTACATGAAAGATAATATATACCCTGCACGTGTATCTCATCATCTGGCTGATGAATAGGAGGATCGTGCTGTGCTGATGATGAAGGACAGGGCTCAGAATGCTGTGCAGCTGAACTGGCCTCAGGCTGCTGTGCTGAAGAAGACGTACCGGCCTCTGTCTGTGAAAACTGGAACTGCACACCAGCATATCGTCCCCTGCGACGCATGATGTCACCTAGCATTTATATAAATAAAAGGTAGAATCAGTTAATATATGGAGTAAAATAACACAATAATTAATGCAAAATATATACATCATAAATAATTATTACCAGTAACAATCAAGCAGTAGTGTTTTCTTCGAATTCTGTTCTAACCAACGTCGTCGTAGCATTTAAATCATCAGCTGGCACAAAATTGTAGGGCATACATTGTGTATAAGTGTTATCGTCATCATCCTCCACTTGGTTTCCCATATCATATAAGTCTTTAGGTTTTGTTTTGATGACAGTAAATCAATCTTTATCTTTTACGTCTTGTACATAAAATACTTGACGAGCTTGAGATGAAAAAATGAATGGGTCATCCTTCAATAACACACCAGTGTGTATCAACCTTGAAAAATTTACAAGTGTAAATCCATTTACATCTTGTTTCAAACCCCTTGGTGAGTTTATGTCTATCCAATCACATCTAAACAGTACTACTTTAAATTTTTCATAATAATCCAACTCATAGATATCTTTAAGTGCACCATAATAGGATTTTCCATCCGCTTCCACCATAACACCGCTATTCTATATTTTTCTAAATTTCTCCCATTCTCTAGTATGAAATTTAAAGCCATTAATTATGAAACCGTTATATCTATTCACAATCTTGTTAGGTCCTCGAGCAAGAGCTATTAGTTCATCTGAATTATTTATCTCCATCATCTTTGATACCTAACAAAAAATGATATGACGAAGTGCAGTTGAGTTAAGAAATATTAAATATGTATCAAAAATTAATATATCCCATAATTAAATATAAATCATACCTGATTTGAAAGTCACATAGGGAATAACTCGACCAACCATCGCTGTTCAATCCTTGCATTAGGACGAATGTTATGATTGGCTCATCTCTGATAAATTAAAAATTCACTGCATGAAATATAAATATATTATTTAGAACATTATATCTAATATAAAATTTAAATTTTGATGTCATTCCTTAAATATACTAACCTGCGATGGTCAGATATTATGTCACTATGAAGTAACACATAACGATGTGCTTGTGCTAAGGATTTTTGATCAAGTACAATATTTTCAGCTCTTCCCAAGAATTTTCCAGCAGTTAAGAACTTATACAGTTCTGCATTCTCCACAAAATTATTATGCCGTTGAGGTCGACTAAAAATAGTCTCTACACCTTGAAGATATCTTGAACAAAATGTCAAACATTCATCCGCAATATATGCTTCAGCAATCGAGCCTTCGGGATAGGCTCTATTTCGCACATAATCTTTAAGACGCACAAGATACCTTCAAGAATTAAATATTTATTAAAATATCAGTATGCTGTTGTTTCTAATAAAATTATCAAAAGATTTAAGGTTTGTAATAATACCTCTCAATAGGATACATCCATCTATAATGTACCGGTCCACCAACTTTAACTTCTGAAGCTAGGTGAATGAGCAGATGTACCATAATAGTGAAAAATCCAGGAGGAAAAATCTTTTCCATCTGGCAAAGTGTAATTGCAATATCAGATTCTAACTGATCAAGTTCTCGAGGATCAATAACTTTAGAACATAATGCCTTAAAGAATGACGATAATCGAAGTACAATTGTAACAACTTGTTTCGGCAATGACGATCTTAAAGCTATTGGAAAAATATCTTGCATCAATATGTGACCATCATGACTTTTAAGATTTGAAAGTTTTCGATCCTTTAGATGCACACATCGTGAAATATTTGATGCATATCCATCGGGTACTTTGATACTTTTCAAAACTCCCAAAAAATTATCTTTTTCTCGAGCAGACATTGTGTAACATGCAAGAGGCACATAAATTCTATCATTAGCAAGCATTTTAGGATGAAGTTCCTGTCGGATACCCATTTCTTTTAAATCAAGACGTGCCTTCATGTTATCTTTGCTCTTTCCATCAAGGTTTAAAAATGTTCCAAGTAAATTATCGCAAACATTCTTCTCTATATGCATGACATCAAGATTGTGCCGAATAAGATTATGTTTCCAATAAGGTAAGTCAAAAAAGATACTTCATTTTTTCCATAAATATTTACTTGGCTGTTGTGTAGATGCTATCTGTGTGTCTTCCTCATTTTCATCCTCGAAATAATTGTCTGGATCTTGAAACACCTCTGCATCTATAGTACTGATACTGACTTCCTCTGGTAACCCTTCGTGCACTGAGCTTTCAACATCATCCCTTCCTCTTTTTTTAGAGGACTTTGAGTGCTTACCGTAGCTGTAATTGATGCCATCCATTTGTCTATGAACATCAGTTCCAGAAGGTGGAATAGGGGCACATCCCAATTCTATAGTACCATCAAACAAATCTTTCTGAAATCGAAACGGATGATTTGCTTCCAACCATCGACGATGTCCCATGTAACAAAATTTACCTCCATGTTTTAACCAAATTGAATGTGTTGAATCTCCACAACAAGGACATGCGACCCGTCCCTTTGTACTCCAGCCAGATAAATTGGCATATGCTGGAAAATCATTAATAGTCCATAACAAAGCTGCCCGTAGTTTAAATGTTTGGCCGTTGGAAGCATCAAATGCATCAATACCCTCCCACAACTGTTTCAATTCCTCTATCAAAGGCTGTAGAAAAATATCAATATCATTGCCTGGACCCTTATCTCCTAGAATAACCATTGACAAGATAAGTGATGATTGTTTCATGCACATCCACGGTGGCAAATTGTAAGGTATCAAAATGACTGGCCAAGTGCTGTAGGTAGAACTCAGGGTCCGAAATGGATTGAAGCCATCAGAAGCTAAGCCAAACCTAACACTGCGAACATCAGAGGCAAAATCAGGATGCCTATCATCAAATACTTTCCATTGAAGACTATCTGCTGGATGTCTCAACATTCCATCCTTTGTACGTCCTTCATGATGCCATCTCATTGATGAAGCTGTTTTTGATGATGCATAAATCCTTTTCAATCTAGGTATAAGAGGAAAGTAACGCAATACCTTGGCCGGTTTATTTTTACTCTGCGTTGCATCCAATTCATTCAGTACATCATCTCGATCTTCTTTTTGTGTTATCCATCTTGAAGATCCACATACATTGCATGACTCTTGATTAGCGTTTTCACCCCGATATAACATACAATCTTTCGGACAACTATGAATCTTTTCATATCCAAGATCCAATTCCTTTACTACTTTCTTGGCTTCATAATACGATGGTGATAAACGAGTGCTTTTTGGAAATGCATCCTTTAATAACTTGAGCAGCATGGTAAAACTCTTTCCAGACCATCCATTCAAATATTTTATATGAAATAAATGTACAAGAAATGAAATCTTAGAAAATTTTGTACAACCCAGATATAATTCTTCGTCTGCATCTTTCATTAAGGTGTGATAACGAGCTGTCTCATCATTAGATGTATGTATGGGCTCCTCAACATGCATATGTTCCGTATGCGTACATCCATCAAACATCCCAACTGTTTCTTGTATACTACTGGATTCTCCTAAATTTTGAACATCAAATCCAAAAGCATCTGTGATCAAACCCCTTATATCATCATCTCTTGCAGAATTATCTTCTAGGCTAGTGGATCCAAAATGAGTCAGGGGTTGGTTACATGATGATGGCAACATAGATTCTCCATGAAAAATCCAGTCGGTATAACCTCTTAAAAAACCATTCCATACCAAATGTTCTTCAACATTTTGTGGATCTAAAGAAGAACTATTTACACATTTCTGACAGGGACATAAAATCTTTCCATTCAAACTACTTTTCTCCATACCAAATTTAATGAAGTCATGAACTCCATCTAAATATTCTTTACTATTCCTTGGTTTATTTATCCAACTTTTGTCCATTGTAGGATAAAAATGACCGAACTTGCAATTTATCTAAAAATAAAAAAAATTATACAATCTATATTAATGCAATGAGTAAAAAATATCAGTCATTTCATAAAATCCAAAAAAATAACAGCTAGATAAAGTTTACATAGTAAATGCTTGCTATCATCAACTAATAGGTAAAGAAGGTCCTATCCCATTCAGAAAATGCATTAATTCTATAGGTCAATTACAGAAATCAAATGATATGCAACAAGAGCCAAAAAAAATTTCGGCAGCATTTCCCCTTAGTTCTTCCGTATAGGAAGAACAAAAGGAAAATACCATCCGAAATTTTTTCCGAACCCTCAGCATACCATTTGATTATGGTAATGACCTATAGAATTACTCACATTTTCCAAACTGTCCATACTGGACAATCAATTGATCAATGTACATAATTCTTTTATCCGTACAAAAATAAATAAATGTACGGATACAATAGAATATGTACATTAATAAAATGATGGGTCTATGTTTCTATGCAATACAATTTTTTTTTAAAATTAATTCATAATTAACTTGATTTAATACCTGATACTAACTTGGGGAGTAATGGAGAAAGAAACTTGGCCCAGCTTAATCCAGATACTTAGTCTTCATCAGTCACGAAGATAAGGATAACGTAGGCCACACGTTATCAGGGTCCAGCCACATAATGAGCACCACATGTCAGATAAGCAAGCAATCAATCAATCAATCACCAAGTAGAAAATGGATCTAGGAGGAAAATACATGAGTAGGCCGGAAGCAAGAAATAATGGATAGAGAGAAATTATGTTAACCAAATTATATGAAAAATAATCAAAAGTTTGCTAAAATATTTGTTTGCAGTGATTGCCTACCATTTATCTAACAATTTATAAGTGTAATATTGTTCACTTATATTTTTATTTGTTATTTGCATATATATTTTTATTTTGAAAAAAATTAAGTACATGTACAGAGTTATGTAAAGATAAAAACTAATAATGTGCAAAATAGAATTTATAAAGCACAATTAAACTTGCCAGTGTCATCTGAGAAATTTAAAAATCTACTTCAATGCTAAATTATTTTTAAATTTAAAAATCTGCTGTTTGCGACAAGCATTTGAAGTGGAATTTAAATAAATATAACACTTCTTTGTTGACGCATGAATTAACAGTTTGATCGTGTAGGGCGCTGTAGCGGAGGCGGGGATTGAAGCCTTACCCATATTTGTTTTTCCACCCACCGCACTCTTAACGGGGTTTTCAGTGGCATCTTTGGCATTGGAGGAGGATTGGTCATTAACCCTATGCTTCTTCAGATTGGATTACCTCCGCAGGTAATTCTTTTGTCCCTCATGTCACTTAAATTCATCAACTAATATTATATTTTATTTATAATAATATTTATACACTGCCTATGATTATCCTTTTCCTCTCCCAGTAAAAGTAACCTAATTACTGACCAATAAAACGTTTATTCAACCTCAGGCTTTTTTAGTTCTTATAATATTTGATGACAATTAATGTGCTACATATGCAATGACTTGGGTCGCTGGCCAAGACAGCTGAAGAAAAGGTAATATTGAGTTCCTTGGCCATGCAGCCATGCTTAAATGCCCAAAGCTTCTCCATGCACAGTCAATATGGGACTAAATATAAATTTTCATACAAAAAAAAAATAGTGATGTCATAGAATTTTAATCAAAAAGGGGGATTAGAATGTATCATTTAAGTTTTTTTTGATCCCATGTATAACTAATAGAGGACTAAATACATACTTGCATGGTTTCTCAAATTCTCCTAATTTAAGCTCTCATGTCCTAGCCAAGCTAATTAGAGATCAATTTCAAATATAATTATGAACACTATGATGATCTCATAGAGAGCCCCAAGAAGACCCGTGTTGTAGTATTCTCTAATAATATAAGGATTGTGGGTCTAACTGGCTCTAATACCATTTGTAACTATATATGACTTCACATAAAAGGCTCTCACATAAAAAGATTAGACAGGAAGTAGCTTAAATGTCTAAGACCTTCCAAGTACATAACTAATGGGATAAAATTTCTATAGTTGGCCGGGCCATGGAAAAAATTATGGTCATGCCATCATCGTCTGCTATGTGCCCCCCACCCATAAAAAAAAAAAAAAATATTTCATCTTCTCCGCGCCCAACCCCCCTTCGACGGCTCCACCTCAATGCCTGCACCCCGGCCCCCAACCCCACCAGTGCTCCCCCCTGCCCCGACACCTGCACCCCGGCCCCCGACTGCCTGCACCCTGGCCCCCCGACTTCTGCGCCGCCCCACCGCAGCCCCCTTCACCCCGCCTCGGCCCCCCATCTCTCTCTCTTTGTTGACGGTTTCTTCACGCCCCCCATCCCGACACCTGCAGCTTCTCCCACTCTCGATCCCTCCCTCCCCCTCCCCCCAACCTTGCGATTCCCTCCCCTTTCTTAATCAAATGAATGCGGTCGGCATTTGAGACGAGCCAAATCAACGAGGTGGCATGAATTCGGGGGCGGAGATGATGGAGGAGGAAGAGATCTCACCTGACCACGGGAGGGGAGGACGGCCGGTGCGGCGTGGACGGCGCTGCGAAGATGGCCGCCGGGAGGGGAGAGGAGAGGAGGGCCGGTGGGGAGGGGAAGATGGCTTGGACCGCGCGGGTGGGCGTCGACAGATGTGGCAGCAGAGGGGATCGAGCGGCGGACGGTGGCCGTGAGGCGTGGACGGCGGGTGCGCGTGGACGGCAGGTGCGGTGCCGGCGGCGGAGATGGGCCGGGGTCGGCGGAGAGGAACGGGTGGAAAAAAGTACTGATCGGCGGTAGATAGATTAGGGCAGGCGCGGGGGTATAAAGGAACCTAACGACGCTTTTTAGCATCGTTAAATAATGACGTAAAAAAGCGTCGGTATTATTTTTATTTCACGACGCTTTTGCTAAAAGCGTCGGCGTTGACAGTGCTCAAACTTTACGACGCTTTTAAGCGTCGTTAACAATCGACGCTTTTTAAAAGCGTCGGCAGGTCAGCGCAACCTGCCGACGCTTCTCAAAAGCATCGGCAAAAAACAGTCGGTATTTCACTGTTTTCTTGTAGTGATAGCTGCCACTTAGAATGATAGAGAACTCTATGGAGGATCCTGGTTCTTAAAAATGATGTATATATGTTTTCTTCTTCTTCGTTTTTTTTGATAAACTGAAAATAAGTTAAATGATTCGATTGTATATATATATATATATATATATATATATATATATATATATATATATATATATATATATATATATATATATATATATATATATATATATATATATATCCTTAAAAGTCAGGTAATGAATATTCATAAATTGAATCAGAAGACCAACTGTAGAATTTCATGATATAGCTCTAGTATGGTTGGCCATATAAGATGCTATCTAGTCAGCTATATTATTAACTTTTCCGTGGATATATGAAGCTTCAAAAGAAAGTAATGTATGCATCATCCACGGGCAATTCTATAGAAGGATATAAGATCTGGCCTTAGTAGATAGTGAGTCTAAAAACCACCTAATAATATATCATAAAGTCTGCTTTAAATAAATCCATGAAGCTCTCAAGATATGTATCATGTAGATTAACCATTTTCAAGTAACATGCAATTCCGTCATTGAAAATATTGTATCAAAGATTCTGATCATAAATCTTGCTCCACTAAAAGCACCTCTCTCATGTGCACTATCATCAAAATCAATCTTAAGGAAGTAGGGGATGCATGGTAACTTCCAAAAAAAAAAAAAAAAATGCTAGGACACAAAGACACAGAAGACTTAGAAGTACAATTTTTTCCTGGGCAAGCACCTTATACCAGGATATTCTTTTGAATATTCTAGGTGAGGTTTCTACCAAAAAAAAAAAGACAGATTTTTTCTTTTTTTCGTGGCCTCTGAAACTAGTTGTTATTGGACCGTACGGTAGAGAACAATGGAACTGGTCCAGTAGTCCACTAAGTATAGACAACAACTCAGGTGGTGGATGAGCGTTGATGAGACTAGTCACCATATCATCTTCATTGTACCACTTCTTATCAGTGTGAATGAACCAAAAATAATTGTTTATCTTTCAGCCGCCGGTTGACATTTGAGTATAAATAGGATTTCAGGGTGACCCAATATACTGCATAGCCAAAGATGGGATCCCAGCTTCTACATTCCGCGCTGCTCCTCGTTGTATTCTTTATTCTGCCTTGCTTCCAAACGATGTCGTTTGGAGCAGAAGAATCAAGAAAGGTTAATGCTTGCATTCCTGTTTCTAAAGACGAATTTTAGAGAATTTATTCTCTAATGCTGCCTTCTTTTGGATTTCAGCTGTACATAGTGTACATGGGAGAGAAGCAACACGAAGATCCGAACTTGGTCACTGCATCCCACCATGACATGCTCACCTCACTTCTTGGAAGGCAAGTTAGCCCCTTTCTTAGTGCTGTCGAATAACCTAATGGTTCATCATGTGCAGCTCACGTAATTTGGTTAGATAAAGGTTCACTCATTAGTAAGCGAGCCAAGAACGGGTTTTACATAGTTCATTCATATTTAGTTTGATCAACTGAAAGATAACATAACGTAAAATTAATAAGTGCATGAATAAAATAATTATAATGGATAAATGAATTATTTTATTTTTATTTAATTGGATTTTTTACTTGGGAAAAACTGTGTCTCAATCGGCAGTAAGATTAAGACTGTTCTTTAGAATTAATCCAAAATATATATAAGAACACCTTGGAGGACTTCAGGTGCTCCCCATAAATTCTTTGGATCAGCCGTTCATGAGCAGCCTGAGTTGAGCTCGAAATTAAACGAGCTGGTGCCAACTTGGTTTGGTTGTAATATATCCTGGGTTTGAGCCTGGCCTAGCTTGCTCTTCTCATTTCCACCACCTATATGTGCTATCCCAATTTCAATGTTATTTCCCTTTCTTTCATCGGAAACCTTTGAATTAAAAATTTACCGATTTAATCCATTTTTGGTGCTTCAGCAAGGAGAAAGCTCTAAATTCAATTGTCTACAGTTATAAGCATGGATTTTCAGGCTTCGCAGCTTGGCTGACAAAGTCTCAAGCAAATAAAATCTCAGGTTTTGTATGCTCTATACCTGTCCTTGAGCAGAAATCCGGGTGTGTGTGTGAATAAAATTTTTAAGTTAAAATGTTACCAGGGAAGCTGTTAATAAATTTTGATTCATGTAGATTTTCCTGGAGTACTCAGTGTAATGCCAAACCGAAAGCATCGTGTCCACACAACTAGAAGCTGGGATTTTCTAGGCCTAAATTACTACCATCCTACAGCCACAGGATTACTTCATAAGGCTAATTACGGCGAAAATGTCATTATTGGAGTCATCGATTCTGGTCGGTCAGGCCTCTTCCAGATTTACCTATTCTCTGACGACAATTCCACTAACATAAGCTCTTTCTTTCTTTCTTTCTTTCTTTCAGGTATATGGCCAGAATCAAAAAGCTTCAATGACCACGGTTTTGGTCCAGTGCCATCCAGATGGAAAGGCAAGTGTGAGGTGGGACAGCTATTTGATGCCAAGCACTGCAACAAAAAGTTAATCGGAGCCCGATGGTATAACGAGGGGGCCGATGCGGAGCAGCTCAAAGGAGAATATATGTCTCCACGGGATCTAGACGGCCATGGAACACATACTGCCTCCACCGCAGCTGGTATACTTGTAGAGAACGTGAGCTTCCACGGCCTGGCAGCTGAGGCAGCGCGAGGAGGAGCTCCTCGTGCTCGGCTGGCAATTTACAAGGCATGCTGGGGCACTCCACCGAGCTGTAGCGTTGCCGCCGTCCTCGCGGCGATGGATGATGCCATCCATGATGGTGTTAACGTCCTTTCTTTGTCGGTTGGTGGATCTTTTGAGACGCCTGAAAGTTTGCATGCCGTCGCCAACGGGATAACTGTTGTTTTTTCCGGCGGAAACGACGGCCCCTACTTCCAGACCGTGGACCACCCATCTCCATGGGTCATAACAGTCGCTGCAAGCACGATCGACCGCTCTTTCCCTACGGTCATCACCCTCGGAAATAATCAGAAATTGGTGGTAAGACGACAACTGCAGCCCCATTGCCGTGAGCGTAATATTTCTTAATGCACCTAAAAAAAAATAATTAAAATCATTTGTCTGCGTATCTTGGCAGGGCCAATCCAGGTACCGTGGAGCCAAGAAAGATGACAATTTTAGAGAACTGGTTTGGGGTTCAGGGTAAAATTAAGAAGGACTTATCCAGTCCTCCGCATTGACATATTATTTGTTTATTTATTTATCTCGAAACTGAGTAGGGGGTATATATATGTATTAATTTGCAGCTGTACTGCTCGTGCGATAAATGCTGTTGGTGTCGCCGGGAAGATTGTGCTGTGCTTTGATCCTAAATCATTGACCACTTTCATGTCGCCGTCGAGTATAGACGATGCAATTGGGGACGTGAAGGAAGGTAGGGGCAAGGGTATTATTCTCGGCATGCATACCATCAATGCGCTAGATGCTTTCGCAAGTTTTGAAGGATTCCCGGCCGCAGCTGTAGACTACGAAATGGCATTCCGGATGTACGAATATATAGACCAAGCTAGAAGGTGCGTATTTCCTCTTAGCATTTCACGAGAAACTATCTGAACATCAAAATGGGAAACTGACCTTTTGCACCATCAATTGATTTGCCGGATAGGAAAAATATGACCCCGTCGGTGAAGATTGCTCCAACTCAATCCACCATAGGGAATGTTGTTGCGCCAAAAATAGCGGCTTTCTCATCCAGAGGGCCCAGTACAACATTTCCTGAAGTTCTCAAGGTATTTGACTCCACGAAACCCAAGTATTGCCTATAATACTGACCTATGTCAATTGGCAACATTGATGGTGGTTTGCTTGAAGTTTTCAAATGCAAGTATATTTAGGCGGCATTTTTATCCAATGATTCATCAAGGAAACCTGAAACTAGGTAAATGTTTCACCACAACAATGTTCAGGGATCAAGCCAATGTTGACAAACTTTGATTCTATAGTCAAGAATTTGTTGCGGAAAAGTGATCAAATTAAGCATTTTTACAATTTACATTTGGACATTCTCATAAAAAAATTACCATGGGAAATTTGGACAGCCCGATATTGCTGCCCCAGGAGTCAACGTTCTAGCAGCAATGGGGTACCAATACAAATTCGACTCAGGTACCTCCATGGCATGCCCACATGTTTCTGGAGTAGTAGCATTGCTTAAATCTCTACATCCGAATTGGTCTCCTGCAGCTATAAAATCAGCTCTCGTCACAACTGGTACAGAATTGCATCCACAACAACCTTTCTTTGTTTAATCTTTTCTCGTATGAAGTACAACTTTGTTAACACCCGTCTCTACTTGAAGCATCGGTGACTAATGAATACGGCACACCGATAACGGCGGAGGGAGTGCTGAGAAAAGCAGCCGACCCTTTTGACTTTGGCGGAGGACACATTAACCCAAACAGAGCTGCTGATCCCGGGCTTATCTATGACTTCAATCCAAAAGATTATGTTAAATTCTTCGATAGTAGTCTTAGTCGAACGGAATATTGCAATGCAAAAAGAATACCTTTATATCATATAAATCTTCCCTCCATCGCCATTCCTAATCTCAGGACATCTCTGACGACATGGAGAACAGTTACAAATGTTGCTCAAGTTTATGCACGCTACAAGGCAATCATTGAATCTCCCCCAGGTGTTAAGATGGTTGTGGAACCTTCTTCCCTTATTTTTGATGCAACTACAAAGATGCGAACTTTTAAGGTGACTTTCACGTCGACTTACAAGAAACAGGGGGACTATACTTTTGGAAGCTTAACTTGGAATGATGGAGGAACCCACTCAGTGAGGATTCCCATAGCAGTTCGAGTAATAATTGAGGATTTCTATGCAGATACTGCATAAAATCATTCTCGAAGCTTCTGTACTGCAGGTCCCACTTGCCTTCTAGGTACGTTAATAGCAGTAAATGTCATGCCAGAAATTTATGCTCTACGAACTATGATTATGTATTTTGCATGACAAATAAAATAAATGCCATGCTAGTAATTGATGTTCAATGAGCTTGATACAATCTCGATGCATTTTATCTTCATTTATCCTTAATAAATGCCATGCTAGTAAGTCTGTACCAGTTGTGACTGCAAACCAAATTGGGAAAACAATAATCAAATAATTAGAACCTTAAATATGATACAAAATTCTGACGAAGTGTGTGAGGCCAATAAAATCCCCAGGCTTCTGTATTAAACTGGAAACAACTGGAACTAGAGAGATTACATGTACAAGGCTTCGAACATATCTAAAATTGTAAATCCTTACCTGAAACAAGTCATACCAAGAAAAGAAAGGAGAGAGAGGACCAGCAAATCCATCTGTTCCCTTAAATAAGAGGATAGAAATTCTCTTCCACTTACTTCGAACAATTTCATCTTAGTGCCTATTGTGATGTTGATTGGGTGAGTTGTTCCAATACTTGCCGTTCCATCAGATTATTGCAGTTTTCTTGGTGATAGCCCCATCTTGTGGTGCACAAAGAAACAAAGTGCTCTTGCTCCATTGTTGAAGCTGAATATCGATCAAGGGCCTCTACTACTTGTGAATTAACATGGTTCAAAACTCCACTCTCTAGCTTGGTTATTCACCACCCTCAACCTATGTCTCTCTATTGCAATAATCAAGCAACACTTCATATTGCTGCCGACCTTATATTCTTTGAGCGGACAAAATACGTTAAAATGATTGCCATGCCGTCCAAAAAAACTATAAGTTGGTACAATCCATATCAAGTTTCTTCAAAGTGACGGCCAATGTACCGACATTTTTATCATGCTTTGGGCCATAATCAATTCTTTTAATCTGCTACATTAGTTGGGTGTTACAGATCTATGCACACCAACTTGAGAGGGAGCATTATAGTTATCAGAATCATGTCCAATCTCGTATAGTTGTCAAAATCATGCAGATCTCACTCATTACAATATATATGATCTTAAATATCACAACTGCCACATATTGAATATACAAGCTTGATATATCAGCTCCTAGCAATCTCCAAAAACAATGGGATCCCATTGCTGTATTCAATTTTAGTATATGTACCAAATCATAGGATTTTGCTATTGTATTACACTATATCAAGTCTCTAGCATCTTTTTCGTAGACATGAAATTTTGTTATTGTATTATTTTATATCTGATCCCTCAACTTATATATACAAAGCATATTAATATTATGAACATAACAAATAATTTGAATCTCATTTTCAGTACAAAGTTGTCAGATTGATTAACATCCTCATCCCGACACAATAATCTAAACCCAGACAGGGATCCACACCCTCCGTGAGGAAATGACATTAGGACTAGATGATCCCCTTGGCCTTTTCTCTTGTTACATTGTATCGAACACAACGGGGTCCAGTTCTCCAAGAAGAATCTCGGACACTAATGGCCCTGACCTGGTCGTATTTTCAGCACAGCCGACAGGAAGACCCATTACCCACTCATAAAATTGCAGCTTCTATAAGCGAGAAAGAGCGCAGAGCGGAATCCCATACCTAGTTGCGATAGCGAAAGCTTAAGCCCCCGACTCTGCCACAACGAAAGTGGGATTGTACACCCAGTTTGCACGACGAAAACAAATATCTGCTTACCTTGGTTTTCAGTTGCATTATAAAGTTTTAATGGCTGATGACTAATGTGAGGATCTATATAGATGTGTATTTAGTTCCATATCGATTATTTATGAAAAAGATTTTAAATACTTATATAGGACCAAAGAATCTAAATAATATCGATTAGTCTTTTTAGACGAGATCTTGAGTTGTAACAAAATGATATCAGAAAAGATCCTGTCCATAATTAATATAGACTAGGAAATACTATAGCACGAATTTATTGAGCTGATTACGAGTGTATATGAATAAATATATGGATTTGAATCCTATGCAAGGTCTACTTGCCAGGAAAGAAGTGAAAGGTCTACTCGGATAGTGGGTGTGGTCATGCATTGCGACAACTAATGAATGACACGAGGCTTCTGAAAGAAATAGAAAAGAAAGAAATAAAAAAGAACTGAAAGGTCTACTCACCACAAATAGAAGTGAAAGATATACACTATAACTCAATGTAAATAAATACAAAAATATGTATCTATCATCAAATGTTTATTTTTTTTTCAAAATTGATATACCACATATATATCATTAAGTAAAATTTTGTTTTACTTAATTATGATTTTATATTTTATCATCCATATCTCATTATCCACATCAATCAATGGTTGTCTTCAAAATTTTAGACAAATCACTATCATGCTCCAACCCATGACTAGCAAACTTAAGTACTACGTTCCTACTCCAACCCATGACTAGCAAACTTAAGTACTATGTTCCTGTCCAGGATAGAGTTATTCTTAGTAGCACATTCCAATTCGTGGTGGGACTATTCTCAATGTCATATTCTTACCCATGGTAGGCTATCCTTAGTGTCACGTTTCTATCCGTGATGGAGCTATTCTTAATCCCGTGTTCCTACCTATGGTAGGCTATTCTCAGTGTCACGCTCCTGGCTATGATAAGGCTATTCGTAATTTAACGTGGCTAGTCCAAATATCCATTTCTTGATCATCAATTTATTAAATCTTAATTATACTAAAAAAATATTGTATCATATTATATTCTTTTCAAAAATTCTTATGTCTCGTAACCCAAACCATCCAAAAAATTTTCAAAAGTTCTTTTCGATGTTTCGCTCATCACCTTCATGAGCAAACAATTTTATCTCTATATTCTCAAGATCTATATAAAAATTTTAGGTGATCATGGACCATGAAAAATTATGGAGGATGGCCATAATACTACTGATCCAGAACCCCTTTTGGAATCAGCAATTGATCTAGATTACCTAATTACCTAGACCCTTCACTGATCCATAAGATTCCTAGAGAAAGAAATTTATCAAGAGATAGAAAATTATGGCGAGAGAAATTAGAGAGTAAAAGTTATAGAGAGACTAGAGAGAGAAAGAGAAGAGAGAAAGAAAACTCTCACTATTTTTTTTTCTTTCTTTTTTTTTTTCTTCTTTTTCTCTCGATGGAACAGGGACTTTCTGTTCTCCTTGTTTTTTGGAATAAGGGAGCTTCTTTCCAGTGGTGGCTGGGGATGCAGGCTGCGGCAGCACAGTCGGGGGATCACCGACCGACGGTCGGCAGCGACGATTGCCACTAAAATATCAAGAAAAACAGACAAAAATTAGAGAAACAAAATATAGGACAATCAATCCGAGCCTCCTTTTTGATAAAATCTGATGGTTCGCCCACCAAAATCAAGGCTTTGGTGGTTAAAGGAAGAGGGAAGAGGGTTAGAAGGGTTTGTACCTTACTTCCGGCAATGATTGGCTGTGATTCCGGTGGACATATTGATGCACACCATGAAAAAGAAGAAAAAGAGAAAATAAGGAGAAATTGCTGACAATCTCTGGCAACCAAATATAGGATCCAAGGGAGGGGGCAAAGGCTCGCTAAATAGAGTGGAGGGAGGCCTATTCCCACTTGAAATCAGCTTCCCTCTGATGAAATCGAGAGGGAGAAGGAGACTGCCATTGGGAGGCCTCTTCTCTTCTTTTTCATCATAATGCTTTCAAATTCGTGCATCTGATTTTTCATCTTTGCTTTAAGATTCATGCTGGAGAGTTAAAAAAAAACCTAGATCCTTACAGTGCCGGTGCTGGAAGAACTAGAAAACGAAAATAAGTGGAGGTCTAGTCGCCACCCACACATGAGATCATAATACTAGCGCCGGTGCTGTTGAAGCTGGACAGATGATCCATGAGTTGAGCATTAAAGGTTATCTTAGTCTCTCCTTGACAGAGATTCTCATTGGCAGCGGCTAGACCATGCACAAAGGGTCACATCAGCTTCTCTTGGGACGGGCAGTCCTGGTTGGCCATAGACCAGCCAAGCCAAGTTGTTTGGTTGGAATCAAATTCCACTAACGCTGATATCCAGAGTAGGTTGAGTATACGTTATTGTAAAGAAAATAACAGTGATTATTTATCCAGATGTATGTGAAGAAAAAACTCTTGAGAAAAAACTGATAACTTTATAACGATGTCATTACAGTAGAAAATATAGACAATTTCTTTTTTATATCATTGATGAATTGGATAATGAATTTCCTACAGCTTTAGTGAAAAAAAAAGGACAGTCATAATATTGTTTGCTGAAGTCATCGTTCACCAAATTAGCAGCTAGAATAGATATTTTTAGAAGAAAACATTGTTTTGTTTAGATTAACTGTATTAACTATATAAGAAAGTAACGACTGAAAAACGTAACTTAACAAAGCCTTCAAAACTAACGTGAAAAAAAAAAAGAAAAAAAACGAGACAAAACAAAACAAAAAAAACGAAGCCCCCCTGTTGTATATTCTTGTCTGACTGGGATTAGCTTTAAATCCTTTTATTTTGGTATGCTTTGTATAGTTCATTTTCTTTTAATAAAATTTGGTAAGCAACGTGGAGAACTCCCATTACTTTCCTTTTAACTCAATATATATATGTATATATATTATAATGGTGGTTATTTTAAATCTTGTTTGGACTGCAATTAGTATCTTGCTCAATTTTGAAAACCGCCTGTTAAGGGCCCATTGACTTAGAAATGATAGCGACTGCTACCAAATGTCGGAGTTCCTACTCAACAGCTTTTGTGATATTCTTCCCTCGCATAACCTTGTTCGATGGGATCAAATCTTACAAGGAAACTTTTTTCCTGCTGCCAAATGCGGATTCTCTATCATGTAAGCTGGCAGTACGGCTGTGGACTCTTCAATCAGCTCCACTCACCACCTCTAATGCAAGACATGAAGGCTCGGAGAAAAGTTTTTTTTTTTTTTTCCCCTCATATATGCCGGGAAGCCAATCAACTGGCTGACTATGTGGCTAGAAGAGCATTGCATGGAGGTTTTCAGTAGGTTCATGCAAGTGATATGGATTGTTGTGGAATTCAAAGATTTTATGCTGATGCCTGTGGTGTTGGTTTTCAGAGAGACCAAAGGATTCCTAATTCACATTTCACTATGGTTTATGGTTTCCTCATCTGTCATCATGTGCTATTTCTGTTGGGACATCTTGGCTGGTAGTATTGTTCACCACTTTACATGTTGGCCGATTTTGCTGCTGCTATATCTTGATTACACTGATTATTTGCAGCCCGTTATATTGCTGTTTGTTTGGTCACAACAGCTTTCACCAATACTTGCTGTTTCTTCTCAGTTCCAATGCTTTCTCAGGTTCATTGTGTTCTAGAACCCAAAATGTCAACATATGCTGCTTTCTGGATGGTATAGTTCGGATGTATTCTACTGTGGTTATATATTCAGTCACTCTTACTTTGATCATAGCAGGTCCTATTGTTCTTTTTTATCTTCAACTACATGCATTACATGGCTCCGGTTTGCAGCTTATATGATCTTGGCACATTTTGGCATTTGCGGACTGTGGCCTCTGGTTTCTGCTACTGTTTTTTGGGTTTTCTTCGTATCCATGCTGCTCGCTTGTTACTTAGTTGGCAATTTTGTCTAGGCTATCCATATTGGCATATGTATTTCAGCTTGTTACATAGTTTTTGGATCTTCTGTATTAGTGTTCTTCTCTGTTATTCTGTTTTCCTTTTCATTTCTGGAACTGAGCCTCCTTTGTTGATGATGTTATTGTTTGTTTTTGGGTTCTGTTCTAATCTTTTGTATTTTGACTATACTTGTGAATAAAGTTCTTCTTCCTTACCAAAAAAAAAAAATCAGCTCAATATATTTGATTAGATGCTATATATGATGACATCATCCATCAAACGGGTCTTATCCAATTTCCTTATTTTTTATAGATCAACTAAATTACATCTATCTAGAATAAAAATATAGGTAAAAATCAGAAAATAAAATATCCAAAAATTATAATAACTCAGGGCCTTACTGAAAGAAGTTAACCAAAAAATATTATTTGAGTTCCCTGATTCTGTTATTTAGATTTTTTGGCCTTATATAAATATCTAAAATCTATCCAGTACATAATTAATATAGGACTAAATACGCATATGCATGAGTCATCACAAATATTGAGCTGGAAAATCTACCTTAGAGTTCTACATAATGGTCCTAGTATGATTGGCCATATAATTAAACAACATGTCGACCTTTTTTCTTTTTTTTTTTTTGCTTTTGAAGACACTTCTCTTTGGCACCGAGGAACCTTGGTGTGATGGTTTGTTTTGGATGCTGGCTTGAATATAGTAGACTCGATTATTGGTGACAGTATAGATCACCTGAGTATGGCCAATCCTATGGAATTCATCATGTACATCTCATGAAGCAAGAGGTTAAAATGTGAAAATGTTCAGGTCTCGACATGGTTCCAGACCAATTCCATGCAAACGTCTCATCATAAATATGAGTGATTACATTATATTCTTTAGTTCCTGGACATTGACCCAAATCCTCAAAATATCTTCCTAGCATAGCCTATTAGGTGCTTTGTTCCTCGTGTACTGCCATGGAAGTAACAATTGTTTACCAAAGTCTGCTGGGAATAGATTAGATAATAGCAACTGATCCCACTCTCCCTCAGAATTAATATGATCTGCAACAGTAAGCTCCTCGTCAATAGCATCCATGTTCAATGGTACGGGAACGTGATCAATAGGATTATCATAGATCCAAGGATGCTTGAAGACCAGAATATCCTTGCCATCACCAATCATCCATTGAAAATGCTCAGCTATGAGTCTTCCTCCCTGACGTAGAGTCCTCCAAATTTCAGAACAATTCTGACCCGGTTTATAAACAATTATGATCTACATTCTGTCTCAACCATGCCGATGACTCCAATGGGGAATTGGGCAGTTAGGCATCAAATAGAGGGGATGGATAGAAGCACTTCCTTCTATAATGATGCCAAAAAGACTGGCTTAATCCAACAAATGAGATTCTTATTATTGGAGGTGTCAATTATTATATGTGGAGATACGTCAGCATCTGTTGACAGTTCTTTATATATTAATTCAAGTAGAATATGTAAGGTACCTTTTTACAGGTTTGCTCTAGAAAAGGTACTTGTTTGCAAGACTTAACGGATCCATTGCCGCCCAGATGTTAACCATCAGTTCAGCAACGTTAGGCCCTTCGTACGTAAATGAAAGCAAGTAGAATATCATTGTTTTGCATTGCAGACGTAGATTCGGAGAATAACCCCAATTTTTAGTGATTCAACCATCCCTGCTCTTTCTTTAGTTGATTTTCTTTGGAGTATTAAAGAGAGATCATGTAAAGAGAGCCAACGATACGAGACTGTTGTGCATTAAGTTTGGGAGGCTAGGAATAATCGGATTTTTCAAAATATTATCTCAGATTAATTTTAACGAGAGCTTCAATCAAGGGGCAGGAATATATTAAGGCATTTGCTATAGTATTCTAAAGGGCTTTTGTAATAACCCAGACTTTCTGGGCCTTTGGACCAGGCCCAAAACTTGAGAAGCCCAAATCCCTAAAAAAAAAAAAATTGAGTGTGGCAGAGAGGAGGAAGAAGACTCCTAATCGGAGTCTTCTTCACGTCCGATTTTGTCGAGATCAGGCGGAGGAGAGTCCGATTAGGTTTAGAAAATTTATCAATAAATAAACACTTCCCCTCTCCTAAATCATCACCTCAAATCGCTTGAGAGATTGCCGAGAATCGTTCGAGATTTCTCATATTTTTCCATAGATTTTCGACGGTTTACTTTTGCTTAGTTGCCAAGAATCGGATCAATCCCAGTCAAAGAGCAGGTAAATACCTTTAATCAATTTCCCACAAAATTTTATGGGTTTTAATCTAGAATTTTTGCTAAATTTTCTATTAAAAATCTATTGAAAATCATGGTTCTTCTCGAATCCTCTGTTTTCTGTTCATCTTTGATTTTCTACCATCATCCCTGACCGCCATCGGTTACTGGATCTGGTCGGTTGTTGCCGTCGAGGACTATCTCTCCGACCATGGAATTACTGGCAGGGAGGAGGACCTCCCTTGCCTCGGAACAAGGGGGACAAACAAGTCTCCTGTTCCATGAGAGAAATAAGGAAAAGAGGATGCACAGGTCCTATTTTCCCATAAAAGAAGGAAAAAAGAAAAAAAAAGAAAGAGAAAAGAGAAAAAGAAAAAAAAAAGAAAAGAAAAAGAAGAAAAAAAAAGAAAGAAAAAAGAAAATAAAATAAAATAAAATAAAATAAAATAAAATAAAATAAAAATAAAAAAATAAGAGAGAGTTTTTTCTCTCTTTTCTCTCTCTTCTCTCTACATTCTCTCTCCACTTTCTCTCTATAAATTCTCTCTCTATTTTCTTTCTCTAGATTTTTTCACTCTCTCTCTTTATGGATTTTATCTCTCTAAGATCTTTTCACTCTCTCTCTAACTGCATCACAGATCCTAGGACGAACTTAAGATGAAAATAAGATACTTGAAATCACTTCAAAATTCGTACAGCAGATTGGATCCCGGTCCAGTCCTTAAACGAAATTCATAACATCAATCATAGTTAATTCATATTGAGTCACTTTGATAGAACCTCTGATGATTTTGATCATGATTTCATCATCTGAATGATACAAAGATTCTCTCTTTACTTTCTCTCTCTAAAATTTTCTCTCTTCATGAATTTTCTCTCTCTAAAAATCTTGCGGACCAATGGAGGGTCCAGATACTTAGACAAATCTTAATTTTGGTTAATCCTAGGAGAGGTTCTGGATTTATATTATTAGGATCATTCATCCATAATTTCTTCATATTATGATTTTTATATTTAATCCTGATCATGTAGAGATATAATTGTTGTACAAAAAGATATGAAGCAAAATATCTTGATTTTGGATACATAGGTTGAGGAGCTCATCGAATTCTATATTTAGATTGATCACCGATAGAGGTAAGAATCTCTGTACATAATCATCATTATATATGCTATTTTATCGTTGGTCTTGCATCATTGATATTGTATCGTTGGATTTGAGATTGATGAATTGCTATGCTTGAGACACCGTTATATTGCTTATATGATTTTTGAGCATGAGTGTATTATATCAATATATATGTATCAATGATTGATGGCATGATTATATGGATATGACATATCTAATTTGATCATAGTATAAATCGAAATTTGATTTGATGAAATCAACATATAATGATTAAATGAAAAAGAGATATGGTTTGGACTAGCCTTGTCATGTAGAACAACCGGTCAGAAGCTTATGCCTGAGACAGTCCTATGGGCTTATATGTGGATCAGCTGGTTAGAAGTTTATAATTGGGATAGTCCGCCAGGAGCTTATGCCTGTGACAGTCCCATGGGCTTATATGTGGATCAATCGGCCAGGAGCTTATGCCTGGGATAGTCCGTCAGGAGCTTATGCCTGGGACAGTCTTGAGAGGCTTATGAGTGAAAATTTGATCGGATGAAAATTGAGACATAGTGTTGGTTAGTCCAAAGTCAGAAAGAAAAAGATTAAAGATTATGTGATAATGAAAAAAGAAAGAAAAAACAAGACATGAAACAATTGTTGAACAAAAATATTTTACCCATTAACATATGATGATGCATCTTTTTTGACAAGGAAGATAAATTATAGATGTTTGCATTATTTCGGATATTAAATATAAAATTTTATGTTTAATTGCTTATCCTTATTTTTAGATTATATTATTATATTGGTGTAATATGAAAATTCTTACTGGGCTGTAAAGCTCACATCCCTTCATCTTTTTTTTTCTTCTCAGAGTTATAGAATGCTCAGATTCACTGTGATATGGATTTGCGAGTGAGCAAATGCATAGATAGAGTGTCATGATATTCGATCAAAAGACAGAAAGAATTTCATTGTAATTATATAAATTTTACTAATTATTATTGAAATTAGATATTATGGATATTGAGGTTGTAATGAATTATTTTTGGCCTTGCATATTCTTAAGGACTTACTCTAAAGAGTGTGGAGCCATCACGTATCCGACCTAGATGTTGGGTTTGAGGCGTGACAACTTTTAAGTCCTTTCATCATGGATTTTTCTCTACCCATCCAATTCAACATGAACGGTGTTGATTTATCCATTAGCAATCAGTTATATCCAATTACGTACATAGCTGGTGTGGTAAGTATTTTAGGATCATTTGGAAATCTGAAATAATATATATGGTCCCAGTAAATATTTCAAGATTTAGGGACTTTTTGAAAACTATCTTCTTCTCCCTTTTGTCGATGCCTTGGCAAAGATAATGGGCAGAAACCATAGCATGCCAAAGAGGAGACAGGAGAAGGAAGAGGTTGGTGTCGAGGTCGCAGGTGAAATCCGAAGAGGAAGAGAGCAGCGTACTGGTGAGATCTGAGGAGGACAAAGATGGCGGCAACTTGATGAGATCTGAAGAGGAGGAAGAGGGTAGGTCAGGGTCACCAATGAGATCCAAGAAGGACGAGGACGAAAGCGACATCTGGCCGTGCATGGGTGAGATCTAAGGAGGAGAAAAAGGATGGCATCCGATTGTAGATGAGATTGGAGAACAAAGAAGATGACGAAGGCATAGATAGTGGGTGGCTGTGACAGCAACTTTGGAAAGGGAGGGGAGGAGGGCCATCATAGTCACCATGATGGCCACAATTGCCATGTTCACCTTTCTTTCCCACAGCACTATTGTGCTGGTCCTGTGTAGCCACCTCACCATTGGTGGCACCGACTCCATTGCCTATGTTAGGGAAAAAGGGGTTTCCAGGAAAAAAAAAAAAAGCAACTGCTTGCTGACCTGCCAAGGAGAGACTTGCCCTAACTACCCATATTTAATGGATGGTTAGGGCCTTTCCTATCTTCTTATAAAAACATAATAGAAGAGCACTGTAGCACCACCCATGCATTAATGTTAATGCCTTGCAAGATATGTTAATAGCTGGGAAAAATTATGCTTCTTTATTTGCAGATTTTGTGTTTTCTCAGATGATTTATTTACTTGGAAGCCACCACCCCCTAGTTTCTTCATGGTTAATTTTGATGATAGTATGTTGAATGGAGATGATTGGGGAAGAGCTAGCTTTGTTATAAGAAATACTAGTGGAGTTTTGGTTGCGGCAAGTCGGACTAGATTAGTTGATACGACAATATCCCTATGGCAAAACTTCATGTTGCCTGAAAAAGTGTGTCATATGCTTCACGATTTCTGTAGATGACTTACGTCATACCTGAAGAAGATTCTTTGACAATTGTTTGATAGTTTTCTGGGTATATATCTTTTGAGATTGGTTTTCATCTATTTTGACAAGATTGTTGGAAGATAAGAGTAGCTCTATAATCTTTTGAAGTCACACATGTTTATAAAGAGAAACAATGCTATAAATTAGATGACAATATACGTGGCTAATTATGTGGAATCTATGCTATGGATAACTTTGTCAGATATTCCTACTAAATTTTTAATATTTTATTTACATATTTTCATGGATTTTTTATTATAAAATAATTTAATAAATCTGATTTACCAAAAAAAAACAAAGCAATTTAAAGCAAATGCTATATATGAGATGTATGAAACTAGCAAATCCTGAAAAAGCCTCGAAAGATTACTTGTAGTTATTATGTTTTGCAAAACCATAGATTTCTAAGATTAAGGGTGTTGGTGTCACTGAGAACGAAATATCACAAGTAGTACAAAAATGCCCAATTTGATTCTCTATCAAAACATGAATCATAGTGTACGTTGAGAAATATAGGGCCTGGACTTGGTAGCCCTCTCAATGATAAACCGTCCATCCATGGTGACAACATATCTAACCCGAAGAGAAATTCTTTGTGCACTGCGGGTGGTGCAGAACCACGTGCATCGCCCACGATGATTGGTTCATATGCAGGGCCGAGGTGCCACATGCGAAAAAAAAAAATCCTCAATCCCGCACGGAAACCAATCATAGTGGACAGTGCACATAGTTTTGCACCACTCGCGGTGCATAAAAAATTTCTGCTAATGGGAATCACCCAATTACAACAATGTGGGCTGAACTCAGCTTCATCATAAGCAACACATATATAAAAGTCAGAAAGGACTTCTAAACTAGCTTCAAGAGTGATGATCATGATAATTAAGAAGAGGAAACTTTGCCCATGTAGTCTAGAATGACAAATGGAATACCCTCAAAATTTGAAAAAATTATAAAGACCAATTTCCACCTGTAATGAGAAAATGTATATGGTTATTATCCAGGTTGAATTCTTGAAGAGGTAGAACTGCTCATGTTAGGATCCCATGAAATCACCCCACAAATTTCTAAGGCTTTCATAGCTGTGGCTGCAAGAAAATAGCAATTGGTGTGCTGATTGACAACAAAAATCAAGTTTGGCATTGTTGGAGGATATCCACCGACCGACCGACTGACGGCCGACCGACCGACTGAAGGCCGACCGACCGACTGGCCGACCGACCGATCAACTGGCCGACCGACCGACTCCGACTCCGACTGGCCGACCGACCAGGAGGTCTGATGGCCGACTCACATGAAGCTCGCCGACCAACGGAGGAACCCGACGCCACTCTGCTGGCTGCCGACCTAGGGTCTGCCGACTCCTCCGATCGCCGTACAGCCGCCAGATCTTGTCAGTTCTGACAGCGACATGCGGCTCGACCATCGAGGGACATTGTCCTGCCAGGAGCAGGGTCAACCCTGGTGATTAGACAGCCACACGGTGACATGACACTTCCACGGCGACTCTGACAGCCCACAGTGAGTTGACAGTTCCTCACTTGTCCGCGCCATCAATGACGGCGCCATACCGAGCTCCTCTATATATACCGGGGAAGGCAACAGTGCAAGGGATCGATCCGCCCGTCTCTCCCACAAACGCAGGCTCGCTCCTCTCTCCCTCTCTCTCTCTCTCGGAGCTCTCTGTCTACATTTCACTGTTGCCCAGTCACCTCTCTGACTTGACCGTCGGAGGGTCCCCGCCGGAGCCGCCTCCGGTCAGTGCGGACTTCCTTTTGCAGGTGCACGCTTCCCGGCGATCGGGCGACGAGGCGATTGGCCGCAACAGATTGGCGCGCCAGGTAGGGGACAGCATGACAAAGACAAGAGCTCAACGATCGAGGATCACCGGGTCGGCGAGGCGCTCTTCCCACCGGGAAGAGGCCTCCCCGCCCCCACCGACGGTGGAGCCTAGCTCTCCGCGCCCTGCAGTGACCACGGAGGCCCAGATCGCGGCTATCGTACGGCAAATGACCGTACTAACCGATGCAGTCAAAAGCCTCCAGCAACAACCGGCGGCCCGATCTATGCCTTCCAGGAGCAGCCGCCGACGGCCGCACCGACCCCTGTCGCCTCCATGCGAGCGCTCCCAACAGCGCTCCCACAGAGAGGAGGAGGGACGACCATGGCGCGACGACCGACGGTCCCGGCAGCCCTCTCCTTTCCTGCTGGAGCGTGCAAGGAAAGAGAAGCGGCTGCGTACACCGTCGGCCTCCCTTTCAGAATCCTCCGGAGACTCCACTCCTGGGGTCTCCCAGCATCGACGAGCGGACGACTACGAGCGACGGTTCGAGAAAATCGACCGCCGACTCGCCCAACTACAGACGGACGGCCAGAAGTCTTCGAATGACGTCGACTTCCAGACCGTCCAACCTCTCTCTCGACTGGTCCTCGACGAGCCGATTCCCAGTCGGTTCAAAATGCCGCATGTAGAGCCATATGACGGCTCCACCGACCCAGTCGACCACCTCGAAAGCTATAAAGCTCTCATGACGATTCAAGGGGCAACCGACGCTCTTTTTTGCATCGGCTTCCCCGCCACACTTCACAAGGCTGCCAGGGCTTGGTACTCTGGTCTCCGATCCGGAAGTATCCATTCCTTCGGGCAGCTCGAGCACTCATTCGTGGCCCACTTCAGCACCAGCCGAAAGCCGCCACGAATGTCGGACAGCCTTTTCTCCCTCAAGCAGGGGGAAAATGAGACGCTCCGGCACTTCGTGGCGCGATTCAACGCGGCCATGCTCGAGGTCTGGGACCTCAATGAAGACATGGCTGTCTCAGCCATGAAGCGGGGCCTGAGGGCGTCCCGGTTCACTTATTCTTTGGACAAGACCCTCCCTCGGACTTATGCCGAGCTCCTGGAGCGCGCATATAAGTATATGCGCGCGGATGAAGGAGCGTCCGATCGACGCTTGGCCGAGCCCCGAGGCCCGAAGGAGAAGCGCAAGAAGGGTCGGGAACCTGCCGAATCCAGCAGGCCCCCGACCAATGGTCGGGTCTCGCCGCCCCGACATACCCGAAAATCACCCCGGCAACAAACTCCGAGGCCGGTGCGTTCCAGGTACGACTCATACACTCCTCTCTCAGCTCCCCGTGCGTAGATTTTGATGGAGATTGAGGGAGAGGAATACCTGCGACGGCCTCCACCTCTGAAGGCAAAGGGCCTCGACCATCGAAAGTACTGCCATTTCCATCGGAGCCACGGCCACGACACTGAGCGGTGCATGCAGTTGAAGGATGAAATCGAAAATCTCATCCGTCGGGGGTACCTTGGCAAGTTCCGGAGGGGTCCGCCGACCCAACCGATTGCCGATCAGTCCCCCCAACCGACTGAAAAAGAGCCGACTAACAGGCCGACGGCGGGGGTCATCAATATGATCTCCAAGCGACTGGGCCCGGGGACGTCCGCAAGAGGGGAGCCGACGAAAAGACCACGACCGAACGACGTAATCACCTTCGCAGAAGACGACGTTCGGGGCATTCAAACTCCCCACGACGATGCTGTTGTTGTGTCGGCGACAATAGCCAACTATGATGTAAAATAAATTTTTGATGATAATGAAAGTTCGACAAACATTTTGTTTTACTCGACCTTCTCCCGAATGCGACTGTCAACTGACCGACTCAGGAGGGTCTCCATGCCATTGATTGGCTTTGCCGGAGATGCCGTCACGACAGAGGGAGAAATCACTCTGCCCGTGACGGTCGGTACCGAACCACGGCAAAATACGGTCTCCCTCACTTTCGCGGTCGTCCAAGTTCCTTCGGCCTACAACGCCATACTCGGACGACCCGGACTGAATGCCCTCAAGGCGATCGTCTCGACATACCATCTCCTCGTTCGGTTCCCGACTAAAAACGGGGTCGGGGAGGTGCACGGGGATCAGCAGCTCGCCCGACGATGCTTCCAGATCTCCGCTCAAGGCGACGAGACGAAAGATCCTCTGACACTCGACAAGATGGACCAAAGGGAGGAGGAAGAACGGGGTTCGCCAGCCGAACGGATGGTGGCAATCCCGATTGCAGAAGGTCCCGATCGAAAAGTTTGGGTCGGGTCTCAATTGCCCGACCCCGAACGACGACGACTAGCGGAGCTTCTGACGGCCAATGCCGACATATTTGCTTGGTCAGCAGCAGATATGTCGGGCATTCCTCCGAAAATAATGACTCACCGACTTAACATCGACCCGACGATGAAACCGGTGAGGCAGAAGAAAAGGTCCTTCACCCCAGAAAGGCAGAAGGCCATCGACGAAGAAGTGGACAAGCTGCTCGAAGCAGGCTTCATCCGAGAGACCACGTATCCCGATTGGCTCGCCAACATCGTCATGGTCAAAAAAGCCAACGGGAAGTGGAGGATCTGCATCGACTACACCGACCTCAATCGAGCCTGCCCGAAGGACAGCTTTCCACTTCCGAAGATCGATCAGCTGGTGGATGCGACGTCCGAGTTTCGACTGCTCAGCTTCATGGACGCCTTCGCCGGATACAACCAGATCCGGATGGCGCCTGAAGACGAGGAGCACACCGCGTTCGTAACTCCCAAGGGTCTCTACTGTTATCGAGTGATGCCCTTCGGACTGAAGAACGCCGGCGCCACCTACCAGTGACTCGTCAATAAGGTCTTCAAAGACCAAATCGGCCGTAACATGGAGGTATACGTGGATGACATGCTAGTGAAGAGCACGCAGATCCCGGACCATGTTCAGGATCTCGAGGAGACGTTCCGCACCCTTCGACGGCACCGAATGAAGCTCAACCCGACTAAGTGTGCCTTCGGGGTGACCTCAGGGAAGTTCCTCGAATTCCTCGTTTCTCAGAGAGGGATCGAGGCCAATCCTGAGAAAATAAAGGCCATCCTCGACATGCGCCACCCGAACACCAGGAAGGAGGTCCAACAGCTGAACAGAAGAATCGTCGCTCTTAGCCGATTCATTTCCCGATCGGCTGAAAGGTGCCTCCCGTTCTTCAAGACTCTGCGCCAGGCGAACGGTTTTTCTTGGTCGGATGAGTGCGAACAGGCCTTCGAAGACCTGAAGAGGTACTTGGCTTCCCCACCGCTGCTCGTAAAGCCGCAGGTCGGGGAGACCTTGTATCTCTACTTGGCCACATCTTTCGAGGCGATCAGTTCGGTGCTCGTTCGGGAAAACGAGTGCCGAACTCACCAGCCCATCTACTACATCAGCAAAGTGCTCCACGGCGCGGAAGTCAGATATTCGGAGACGGAGAAGATGATCTTCGCCTTGACCGTCTCCGCACAACGACTTCGACCATACTTCCAGGCCCATGCCATTGCGGTGCTCTCCAACCGGCCCCTGAGGGTAATTTTGCGCCGACCCGACACATCGGGACGACTCGCTAAGTGGGCAATGAAGCTTAGCGAGTTCGACATTCAGTACCGACCAAGGCCTGCCCTGAAAGCCCAGGTCTTGGCCGACTTCATCGTCGAATGCCCAACGACCGACCAGCGGTCGGGAGCTGAAGGCCCGGGACGAGATGCGGTCTCTGAGCCAGACCCGATCTCCACCTGGGTACTCCACATTGACGGAGCCTCGAACTCCCAGGGAAGCGGGGCCGGGCTCCTGCTCATGAATTCGGAGGGGGTGGTCACCGAATACGCCCTCCGGTTCGACTTCGAGGCCTCCAACAATCAAGCCGAATACGAGGCACTCCTCGCTGGCTTGAGGATGGCAAAGGAGCTGGGCATCGACAGCCTCCGGGCGTTCTCCGACTCTCAGCTGATCGTGGGGCAGGTGAAGGGCGAGTTCGAGGCACGAGATCCGACTATGCTCTTCGGGAGGTTCACGAAGGAATCTGCGGGAACCACTTGGGGGGCAAGTCCCTAGCCTTTAAAGTCCTGCGACAAGGCTACTACTGGCCGACCATGAAGAAGGATGCGGCAGAGTTGGTCAAAAGGTACGAGTCGTGCCAAAAGTATGCCAATATTCAGCACCAACCGGCCAGCCTAATCGCACCCATTGTCGCTCCGTGGCCCTTCGCCCAGTGGGGAGTCGATATACTCGGCCCATTCCCACCAGCGTCGGGCCAAAGGAAGTTCATCGTCGTCGCCATCGACTACTTCACGAAGTGGGTCGAGGCCGAGCCCTTGGCGCAGATCACCGAGCGGAAGATGGAGGACTTCATCCAGAAATCCATCATCTTCAGGTTCGGGTTGCCGCACACCATCGTCACCGACAATGGTCGGTAATTCGACAACAAAGACTTCAAGGACTTCTGCGCCAGATTCCACGTCCGGCATCGATTGACTTCCGTCGGGCACCCACAGTCCAATGGTGAGGTTGAGGTGGCCAACCGAACCTTGCTTCACGGACTCAAGACCCGACTGAATGAAGTCAAAGGTCTCTGGGTCGACGAGCTGGGCTCCGTTCTGTGGGCTTACCGAATGACCCCCCGCGTCCCGACCGGGGAGTCGCCGTTCAGCTTGGCCTACGGGACGGAAGCCATGATCCCGCTCGAAATTGGCCTACCATCCTCAAGGGTCGAGCGGTACCAAGAGCCAGACAACTCCGAGAGTCGGAGGGCCGACCTAGACCTCCTCCCCGAACTACGGGATGAGGCTCAAATCCGAATGGCTTCATATCGACAAAGGATCGCCCGGTACTACAACGCCAAGGTCAAGCCTAAGCTCTTCAGACCTGGCGACCTGGTCTTGAGGAAGGCAGAAGTATCGAAGCCACTGGACCAGGGGAAGCTGGCACCAAACTGGGAAGGGCCTTACAAGGTCACAGACACCTTCGGGCCAAGAGCCTATCGGCTGGAGACCCTTGAGGGGAAGCCCATTCCCCGAACCTGGAACGCCGACAACTTGAAGCTGTATTACCAGTGAATTCTGTAGTTCCATTGTCGGAATACAAGTTCAAGTTTGAAAAATCGGAGTTCCAACTCTTCGACTGCTGGTCGGCGCTCAGCCCCGACGCATCTGCGAGGGACTGGCACCGACGACACATCGGCCCCTTACACGGACCGATACATCTACAATGACGGGAGTCAATACTCCTTCGACGACTCGTCGGACCCTCACAAGGGCCGACGGACTCTTATAAACGGGAGTTACACTCCTTCGACTTTTGGCAACACACCCGCCCCTGACAAAGGCCGGTGCGGCTGTTGCAACGGGAGTTCATGCTCCCTCTACGGTCGAATTTTTGGGCAGAATCCATCGGCCGACAGTCCGATCGGGCCCCGACCGAAGAAAGGCAAAAAGCCCACGCGACTATTATCGCGACTTCCGACCGCGCTACGGCCGATCGAGGGATATTCGGCTTACCACCGTCTATCACACGACGCGACCTTTATCGCATCTACGACTCGCCGACCGACCAACGGCCGGCTGAACGACATTCGGCTTATCACCGGACGTCGGGAAACACCGAACCCGACGCAAGAGCATGGGGACCCGACTTACCATCGTTTCCCCTACACTTCGCCGGACGACATTGGACAAAGGCATCTATGGAAGCCCGACTCACCGCCGGTTCTTCACTCAACCGACGTGCCCAACTAACGACTTCAATTGGTGAAGGCCGACCTAAAGTTGGAACGCACTCCGCTTTCGGGGCTGCACAAGTTGCTGAAGTCCTACCAACTTACGTGAGTTAGCGACTTGGCTAAGTGGGCGACTCGCGTTCGACATTGCAGACAAGTTTGGCATTACAAACAAAGGAAGTAAAAGAAATTTCATTCATATAAATATAAAAGGGGTTACAAAATTTGGGCCGAAGCCCGATTACAGGTCGGAGCCGACCGACTAGTCGTCGGAGTCCACATCCTCCACAAGACGACGGTGAGGGTTGGTCGGCGGATCTGCTCCGACTTCAGTTGTCGGGGCCGACTGGCCTTCGACGGCCGGCTGTGCGTCGTCTTCGGCTTCCGCCCTGGAGGCTTCCGGCACTGGTTCGGCCGCTACCTCCTCAGCTGGGGCCTCCGACTCAGGCAGAACCACGCTGCTGAGGTCAAGGTCGGGGCATAGGCCACGAACGGCTTCCCGAGCATCCTCGAACCCGACTCGGTACGAGAGGTAGCCGCTCTCCAGAAGTTCTTCACGGTACTCCTCCGAGTCCCGGAAGACTTCTATTGCCCGACCTAAGGATTCCCTTGCCGACTCCGCCTCGGCCTTCGCGACATCTACGTCGGCTTGGGCGATGGACAGTCCCTCTTCGACCTTGGCGAGGTTCTCGAGACTCACCCGAACCTGCTCACGCTCGGCCTCCAGCTCCTTGGCGGCACCGTCCCGCTCGTGTCGGAGCCGTCGGATAGTCCGGGACTTCTTCGCCGCATCATCTTTGGCCGACTTGAGCTCCGCCTCCGATGACGCCAAGTCCTCCTTCAGTCGGGAATTCTTCTCAGAGAATCGGGACACCTCCCTCTCGAGTCGGTTCTCCCGATCGATCGACTGCTGCAGTTGATCGAGGAGGAGAGCCTTGTCGGCTTCAAGCCCCACGACCTTGTCTCTCCAGGCCGCGCGCATGTCCCCGAACTTACGATATCCGGCCTCTAGCTCGGATATGTTGAAGACCAGCTGCACCGAATGAAGCCAACCGTTAGTATGCCGAACTTGCAAAAGCTATGACGGACGCAAAGGAGAGGAAACTTACCCGAATCAGCATTGGGTAGAAGGACGACAGCATGTCGGAGACGCGCTGGTTCTTCATCGCCGCGATGTCGGCAGGGAGGAGGAGTGCTTGGCAAAGCTTCCTTGCCAAGTCATGGTCGGCCAGACCCGACGCACCCTCAGGAAGCTGGAAGTCGGCCGACCCGCCCGCCGACCGACCTTCGTCGCCCGACACCATTGGGGCCTTGCCTCGGCGAGACGTCCATGCCCTGACGTCGGAGATTGATGGCAGGCTCGACCCCGACCGTGTCTCGACCGACGGGGTGCCGGCAGCGCGTACCGGCTGCTCAGGTTCGCGGACTTCCTCCCGAACCTTCGAAGGCTGTTGCGGGACCGGCGTGCCCTCTGCGGATTCTGCGGCTTGTCGGTCGGGCGAAGCAACGCCCTCGACCGGCGGTCCCTTGGACGGGACCTCTACATGCGCTGCCGGCACCGACAGAGCGATCACCGGCTCCGCCTCCGACTCGGTCTGTTCCCTCGGCAAAGCCTCTCGTGGCCTCTTGGGAGGCTGCGATGGCCCAGCACCTGCCGACGGCCTCTTTCTGACCGCATGCAGACGTATCTCGACGGCCGACAGTCGCGTCCTCGGCGGCATATCTGCAAAAAATGACAAAGGTCAGAAACTGAAGGAAAAAGCCAAGAAGAAGAATGTAACAGTCGGGAAAATGCAAACCGACCTAAATGGGGGACCAGGCTAAGGCCTGCGTCGTACAAGGCCTGCTCGGTGACGAGCTCGCTCTGCTTCGGCACCGAGATGTCCTTCAGCCGATGGAAGTCCTCCCGATCACCAGCCTCCACCCGACTGTTCTCATTGGGATTGGTTCGGGGATTCTCCCAACGGGCGGGAAACCCCCATGGAGCGAAAGACGACGCAAAGAAGAACTGGCTCTTCCACCCGTGGATGGACGATGGAAGACCGGTGATAAAAGAGAGCCCCTTCCGAGGGGTAAAGTACCACCACCCTCGGGCTTTAGGGTGGGGTCGGAGAATGAAAAAAGCTCGGAAGAGGGAGATCCGAGGTTCGGTCGGCAAAAGCCGACACAAAAGAGCGAAGCTGATTATCAGCCGAACCGAGTTCGGCGCCAGCTGTGCCGGGCATAGCCCGTACAAATCCAGAATGTTCCGGACGAACTCCGAGACCGGGAATCGAAGGCCGGCCCGGAGATCCTCCAGATAGAAGGCCACCTGGCCCTCGGGCGGGCTATCAACCCGACCATCGGCGCCAGGGGCGAACAGCCGAAACATCTCCGGGACGCGGTACTGCTCCCGGATCTGGTCGACATTCGACCCCGAAAGTGAAGATGCCTCCACCTCCGGGGACGATCGAGTGTCTTCGGTCGGCTCACCCGACCGACTACCTCGTGGGGATGTCCTTACCATGATTACAAGAAAAGGCAGGGGAGAAAGGAAGAAGGAGGGGGAAAGCTACCCTAGCCCTTGAAAGGGAAAAGTTGCAAAGAAGCAGCAGAATGGAGAAGTACCTGGAGCAAAAATTTTCACGGGCAGAGCTTTGGCAGTGAAAGTGAGCAGGGTAAAAAACCAAGGGGGGTAACTTTAAATATATAGTACCCCCCAACGGTCGAGATGCAGGCACGACCGACGAAGGCTCCCCAGATTTCGTCGCGTGGCGTCATCAGGGCCGTTCGGCGGTCCGACGGTTCGACGCACCACCCTTCAGATCGCGCCACGTCGCCTCCGTCCGCTCCACCAAATACAGGCCAATCGCCGCACGCCACGTGGTGCGAAGGGACGCGGCGGTTGGTGTTCCCGACGGGATGCGACGCTTGGTGTTCCCAAGGGGACGGCGGGAATGATGGTTCCACTTCCCGATGGGACATGACACCTGGCGCCAGTTTTATCGCTGACATCAGTGGAACATCCGACATGACAGAGTGCCCGGCGCCGACTCGATAGCTGACGCTGACAAGACTAAACGTCTGACGCCGACTAAGCGACGGACGCCAGCAAGCCTTCCCATATTTATGAGGCGCCTGACACCGTATCAACCGGCAGTACGGTCGAATCCTCGCGTACGACGAATCCACTCCTAGTCGCCAGCTCACCGCCCGACTTAGGAGTGGAGGGGGGCAACTGTTGGGGGATATCCACCGACCGACCGACTGACGGCCGACCGACCGACTGACGGCCGACCGACCGACTGGCCGACCGACCGATCAACTGGCCGACCGACCGACTCCGACTCCGACTGGCCGACCGACCAGGAGGTCTGATGGCCGACTCACATGAAGCTCGCCGACCAACGGAGGAATCCGACGCCACTCTGCTGGCTGTCGACTCCTCCGATCGCCGTACAGCCGCCAGATCTTGTCAGTTCTGACAGCGACATGCGGCTCGACCATCGAGGGACATTGTCCTGCCAGGAGCAGGGTCAACCCTGGTGATTAGACAGCCACACGGTGACATGACACTTCCACGGCGACTCTGACAGCCCACAGTGAGTTGACAGTTCCTCACTTGTCCGCGCCATCAATGACGGCGCCATACCGTGCTCCTCTATATATACCGGGGAAGGCAACAGTGCAAGAGATTGATCCGCCCGTCTCTCCCACAAACGCAGGCTCGCTCCTCTCTCCCTCTCTCTCTCTCTCGGAGCTCTCTGTCTACATTTCACTGTTGCCCAGTCACCTCTCTGACTTGACCGTCGGAGGATCCCCGCCGGAGCCGCCTCCGGTCAGTGCGGACTTCCTTTTGCAGGTGCACGCTTCCCGGCGATCGGGCGACGAGGCGATTGGCCGCAACAGGCATCATTTAATCATCCCTCTATTTAGTACAAAGGATGGATTGGGAGAGAAGATAGATAGAGGAGAAAGAATGGATAAGGGAGAGGATCGATAGATCTTCCATTCATCCTCTCATGGTCCTCATGGTGGCTGCAGTGGCTGCGTCCACCTTGCTTGCCCACAACACTATTGTGCTAGTCCTCTATCGCCACCTCACCCACAACGGCACCAGCTCCACCGGCCCTGCAAATCTGAAGCTCCCACCATCGATTCTTTTACAGCCATCGTCTCCTTCTCTTCCTTCCCCAAGCTTAACCATGGCAGATTCTCTATCTTCTATGGTACTCTCCTCTCCTTCCATACCGTCAGGGTCGGCCCTGGGCCAAGTCAAGCTGGGCGACCGCCCCAGGCCCCAATTTTTCTGAGAAGAAAGAGGAGGCCCTCGAGGAAGATGGTGGCGAGGGTGTTGCCGTAGGAGAGATTGCCAGAGCCGTGGAAGCCGACGATGGTGTAGGCAAAATAGGCGTCGGCACCCATGCCGGGGACGAGGGTGAGGGGGAAGTTGGCGAACGCACCCATGATGACGGAGCCAGTGATGGAGGAGGCAGTCGTGGCAATGATAGGTCACGGTGGATGCATTCGAGGTAGACGGCATAGCCGAGGTCGATCGACGGAAACTTGTATGTCGGCGTGGGATTGTCGCAGTTGAAGACGGAGCACATGGCATCGGAGTCGGCGAGGATATAGGCCATGGTTAGGAAGGTGGCGGTGCCTGCACAGATCTCCATTGTGAAGGTGGAGCCCCACTCAGCGAGTTTGAGCTGCTTCCCAAATCAAGACTTGACCACAATCGAGTTAAGCCGGTCGAGTCGGGAGTTGGCCGACAGTGAGGCAGCCGGCGTTGGATCCATCAACCGCTATGGGGGTGGGGGGAGGGAGTCCGTAGGGGTGGGTTGGTTTAAAGAGGATGGAGGAGGGGAGGTGTAATTAGGGACTAATTTGTCATATTTAGGATTCTTTGGGGGTTTATGGGATCTTCTGCGGGTGGGGTCAAAAGAAGATTCTAATTCACACGCACCTCTCGTTTGTTTTCTTTACTGTTTATTTCCTCCGGTTCTCTTTCCAGCTCTCTATTTATAAAGCCTTTATAAATGAATTGGTATCTAAATGTATCAATTGCACATAGCATATTATTGACCATACTTAATACTGTTATCTCCATTGAAAGAAGTTTTTTAAAATTAAAATTATTAAAATCATATTTCTGATCAATGATGTTATAAGAAAGATTAAATGGTTTAGCTATGCTATCTATTGAGAAAGAATTATTGTCAAATATTGATTATAAAAAATTTTGTATCACAAAATGTATGTAGATTAATTTTTCAATGATAATTAATGTTTAAAGTATTTTTAATTTTTAATAGAGAAAACCCATAATCTCATTTGGCCCCAAGTCTAAAAAATGTCAAGATTGGCCCCGCCTACTATTGGCCTTTTCCTCCACCACCTCCTCCACTCTGTCCTCCCCTCTCTCTGCTACACTACCCCTGTTGTCGCTGCCTTTGCCCACTACCTACGAATGTCAGGGAAGAAGGGGTTTCAAGGGAAAAAAGGCAACTGGTTGCTAACCTGCCAAGGAGGGAATTGCCCTAACTATCCTTATTTGATGGATGGTTAGGATATTTCCCATCTTTTTATAAAAAAATAATAAAAGTGAGCTATAGCACAACTCATATATTAATGTTAATTACCTTGAAAGATACCTTAATAGCTGGAAAAAACCTATGGTTCTTTATTTGCAGGTTTTGTGACCTCTCTGAGGATTTATTTTACTTGAAGCCACCACCCCTTGATTCTTCAAGGTTAATTTTGATGGTACCATATCGAATGGAGGTAATTGGGGAAGTACTAGCTTTGTTATAAGAAGTACTAGTGAAATTTTGGTGTTGATACTACAAATCTAATGGCAGAACTTCATGCTATGTGAAAAGGTATGTCATATGCTTCAAGAATTCTGAAGGTGACTTGCATTATACTTGAAGGAGGTTTTTCTTGACAATGTTAGATAGTTAGCTGGGTTGACACCTTTTGAGATTGGTTTTCATCTGCTTTGAGAGGAATGTTGGAAAATAAGAGCAGCTCTATAATCTTTTGAGATCATACATGTTTATAGGGAGGCAAACAAATGCTGCAAATCGGATGACAATATATGTGGCTAATCATATGGGATCTACACTATGGACAATTTTGTCTGATGTTCCTACTGAATTTTTTAATATTTTATTTACTGATTTCGACGGATGTTCTTATTTTAGATTGGTTTAGTAAATCTGATTTACCAAAAAGAAGCAATTTAAAGTAAATACTATAGATGATATGTATGAAACTAGCAAATCCTGAAAAAGCCTTGAAAGATTATCTGTAGTTATTTTATTTTGCAAAACCATTAATTTCTAAGATTCAAGGTATCGGTGTTACTAGGAAAGAAATGTCACGAGTAATGAAAAAATGCCAGTTTGGTTCTCCAACAAACTATGTATCACAGAGTGTACCTCGAGAAATATAAGGGGTAGACTTGGTGACCCTCTCAATAATAAAGCTTCCATCACTGGTGATAACATATCCGCCCCAAAGCACCCAACAACAATGTGTGTTGAACTCACCTTCATCATTAGCCACACATGTATAGAAGTCAGAAAGGACTCCAAAACTAGCTTCAAGAGTGATGATCGTGATAATTAAGCAGAGAAAATTTTGCCCATGCAGTCTAGAATGACACATGGAATACCCTCAAAATTTGTACAAATTATAGAAACCAATTTCCACCTACAATGAGACAATGTAAATTATTCTACCAAAAGTGAGACCATGTATATTGTTCTGCATTGTATGAGATATTTTCTAACTTGAATTCTTGAACAGGTAGAACTGCTCATGTTAGGATCCCATGATACCAGCCCACAAATTTGTAAGGCTTTGAAGGCTGTGGCAGCAAGAAAATAGCAATTGGGATGCTGATTGACAACAAAAATAGACCACAAAAATCAAATTTGGCATCATTTAATCACCCCTTTATTTGGTACAAAGAATGGATTGGGGGGAGGATGGATAGAGGAGAATAGAAGAATGAGGGAGAAGATGGATGGATCTTCGATTCATCCTCTCTTATATTTGATAAATATGGAAGAATAAATAAGAATGATTCTCTCCCCTACTTGGTACAAGAGAAATGAAAAGAAGGATGAATGATATTTATAGATATTTTTACTAAACTATCTTTTGATAAAAAGTATTATTATTATTAATTTATATTGCTTATTTATACTAAAGAAATAGAGCAATATATAAATTATAATCTTTATAATTTATAATTAAATAAATATTTAGTTTAATTTAATAATAATTTATAAATTAATTATATATAAATAATTTTATTTATATATTAATTATATAAATAAATAAGTAATTTATAATTTAATTTAAATATTTATTTAATTTTATACAAATAGTTAATTAAAAATAGTAAATATAAATAAAAAATAAAAGATAATTTTAATTATTTACTTATTGTTATGAAAATTATATGGTGAAATTAAGATAATAAGTAATAAAATTTAATAATATAGAATAAATAGTATTGATAAAATATATAATATATATATATATAATAAAATAAATAAAAAAATGAAGAAGTATTATAGTTTTACAAAATTAATATGAGATAATTTTGTCAATGTAGGAAACTACTTCTTTATGCTTTATCTATTATTTTTTATATTTTTTAAATTTAAAAAATATAAAATAATAAATTTGAATAGATAAATATTTTTTTTATTTATTTTTTATAAAAAATTTTTAATCCATTGATGGTTGAAAATTATCCATCTATCTAATTTTATCCATCCATTCCCTTCTCATCCCAATCTCGTTGTTTACGTCGTGCCGTGCTGCAGGAGCCTCCCCACTCGCCCATCCCGGGGCCGCGACCATAGAAGGCTCTTGCTTTCTACTAGCAGTCATTATGGGAGCCATACATGTTCCAAGGCCTTTGCTGGAGTCTTTTTCTTAATTAATATTAAAAAAAAATATTTATATAAATAATCAAGTTTTTAACTTATTTACTAGATTGATGTAAAAATGATAAAATACTATTTTGAATGGTGTTTTATCATCGTCACGTCATCCCCATTTTCCACGTAGATGACGTCAAAAAAAAATTAAAAACCACCAAATAATATGGTATTTTTAAAAATATCATATTATTTGGAGATTTTTAATTTTTTCACCCAAAAAAAAGAAAAAAATGATAAAAAATTGAAATAAAAATTTTCAAAAAAATAAAATTTTAATTTTGATAAAAATAAAAATTATCATTTCAAATTAGTATCACATTTCAAATTATTTTTTTAAAAAAATATCTGAAAAAAATTATTGTAAATAAAAATTAAAAATACCATAAAAAAAGAATTGAAAAGAAATAAAAATTATAATTTTAAATTTTTAAAAAATAAAAATTTTAATTTTAATTCAAATAAAAATCATCAGTTCAAATTACAATCTCCTTTACAAATTAATTTTTTTTAAAAAATCATAAAAAAATTAGAAAAAAATGAAAAAAAAATAAAAATTATAATTTTGAATGAATTTAAAAAAATAAAAATTCAAATTTTAATTCAAATAAAAATCATCATTTCAAATTACAATCTCCTTTTCAAATTAATTTTTTTAAAAAAATATCATAAAAGAAGAAAAAATAAAAAAAAGAGAAAAAAATTATAATTTTGAATGAATTTTAAAAAATAAAAATTCAAATTTTAATTGAAACAAAAAAGATAATTTTAAATTATTTTCTTCATTTAAAATTAATTTTTTTCATAAAATATCTAAAAAATCTTTAAAAATTTAAGAAATAAAAAATACCATAAAAAAAGAAAAAAATGAGAAAAAAAATAAAAATTATAATTTTGAATTTAAAAAAATAAAAATTTTAATTTTAATTCAAATAAAAAATATCATTTCAAATTACTTTTCTCATTTCAAATTAATTTTTTAAAAAAAGATGTTCAAAAAAATAAAAAAATAAAAAAATAAAAGTGCCATAAAAAACTCAAAAATTTAAAAAAATAGGAAAAAAATAAAAATTATAATTTTAAATTTGAAAAGAATAAAATTTTTAATTTTAATTAAAGTAAAATACATCATTTCAAATTACTTTTCCCATTTCAAAATAATTTATTTAAAAAATATTCCAAACAAATGAAAAAAATATCTAAAAAAGTTTCTTAAAATAGAAAAAAAAAGTTAAAAATGGAAAAAAAATAAAAATTATAATTTTAAATTATAAAAAAATAAAAATTTAATTTGAATTCAAGAAAAATAAAAGAAAAAATATCATAAAAAAGTAAAAAAAGAAAAAAAAATATTAGTAATACTAAATATTTTGATTTTAATTTTGTCATAGGTTTATCTGAGAAAATGATCAGTACTCGAGTTCGTGTATATTGTATTATGATGGTATGATACAGAATGATGAAATTAGTGTGCAATACAGTCACCCTGCAAATCGGATGATTAGAATATCTTCATCATTATCATGTCAAGAATTATTGAACCATTTATACAGTAGTATTCCTGTAGACAAAGAAAAATATGAAATAAAATTGAAATAAAAATCTCCTAATCTGTCGGGATAGTTAATGCAGAGCAATTATATCTTAATTCCAATTGATGACGATGAAGATGTCGAAGAAATGCTGATATTTTTTTTAAAATATTCAGAATATCAATTTTTAGAGTTATATATTGAAAAAGAAGATGTACCGAGCTTTGGATACTATGTCAGCTTTTAACTCAAGCGAACAAGAATGTTGGGCCTTCCTCACCTTTCGTAACTCCTATGGTGCAAATCGATAGTGTTGAGGTCGTATTTGTAGAACAATATTCCACTACTGTCGGTCCTAGTTCTCCAATTATTCAGAGTTTTATGGTGGCTTCTCTTGTGTCTTCTGCTATGGTAACTTTTTCTTTGCTAGAAGTAGTGATAAGTGTGGGAGATGATACTCATATAGGGAACGATGACTGGGTAGTCGGTGGAATAAATTTTGATAATCTAGGCTTTGAGCCAGATAAAAGTGGAGATGAAGATTATTGGATGGATGAGGACAGTAGCAGTAATGATGATGATGGTGAAGATGAGAATGATGATGAAGATGTTCAGGCTAATATTAATGTGGGAGAACCTCAACCTCATTTGCACGAACCTCCATAATTTTTTAACGATATAAATTTAGATGATGGTAGTTGTGTTAGTGCTGGTCGAAGATTGAACTATGACTATCAGTTTTGGGACTCCTCGATGATTGAATTTTCTGAAGGTCTAATGTTTGAGAGTAAAGATTATGTAAGGAGAGTTGTTGATCTTTATCACATTATAAAGTATCGGACATACAATGTAGTTCAGTCGTATTCAAAATTATGATCCGTACGATGCGCATCATCAAATAATATTCAAAATTATAAATGGAGGCTTCGTGCTGCATTGTTAAAAAAATATAGATATTTTCAAATCACAAAATATGAGGGTCCTCACACTTGTTTATTTATGAGGTTGAGTCGAGACCACAAATTTGTCAGTGGAATGATGATTGGCACACTAGTCCGACATATTATTGAAAAAAATCTCGGTGTTAAAGTTGAAGCTATTGTGGCAACCGTTAATGATCAATTTCAATATACAGTGTCATACAGGAAAGCATGGTGTAGAAAGCAGAAGGCATTGGTTGATATTTATAGAGAATGTGAGCCGTCTTATGCTAAATTACCCTATTATATGGCTGCACTTCAACATGTAAATCCTAGTACAATTATTTCATAAAATTTTTTTCAAACTATGAATTTCAATGTTTGAGTTTTAAATTATATTTTTTGGGCTTTCAAACCATCTATCCAGGATTTTACGCACTGCCGTCCTGTAATTAGCATTGATGGCACGCACTTGTATGAAAAGTTTAAAGGTAAGATGTTAATTGCAACAAAAATTGATGTAGAGAATGGGATATTTTCACTAGCATATGCAATTATGGATGAGGAGACGACTGCAAATTAGAGTTGGTTTCTTTTCCAGCTCAGAACACATATCGTCAAAGATAGAAATGGAATATGCTTAATTTCTGACAGACATCCAGGTATATTAAATGCCATCGCAGATGAGTCTATTGGATGGAGTCCACCACATGCCTATCACCGATACTGCTTAAGACATATCTGTAGTAATTTCAACACTCATTTTAAAAATGTGCAGCTGAAAAGAGCAGTATGACAAGCAGGAAGCACTCATCAAGTTCGCAAGTTCAACTTTATTATAGGTAAGCTCAGAACAGTGAATGAAGAGGCTTGGATCTGATTATCCGAGATAGAAAAAGAGAAGTGAACGTTGGCACATGATGATGGCATACGCTATGGTGTATTAGCTACAAATTTATCGAAAATTTTTAATAGTATTTTACGAGGAGCTAGAAATGTGCCAATTACAGCTTGTGTTCAAATGATATTTTATCGTCTTGTGAAATACTTCAATACGAGGCATGCCCAAGCCTTGAGATATGTAGAGAAGAATCCAAATAATCTTTTTACTCCTCATATTACAATTAAGATTGCTGAAGATCAAGTTAAAGCTAACCAGCACCGAGTAACAGCATTCAACCTTTAAAGAGGTATATATGAAGTACTTACGAGGAGAGCAAGCGCAGGATTACGATGTGAAAAAAATTCTCATACTATTACTTTAGCTAAAAAAAAATATTCTTATGGAAAGTGGAGCATGTACAAATATCCATATTCACACGTTTTAGCTGTGTGTCAAAAAATTACTGTACATTTTAGTGATTTTGTGGATAATGCATATACAATTACAGCATATATGAATGCTTAGAGCAGTGACTTTAATCCATTACCACAAGAAGATTATTAGATGCATACACGTATGTTCAAATATATTCCTGAATCATCATCATTTGAGACCCAAACAGAAAGGTAGACCAAAGTCAACAA